>NC_140015.1:26236895-26299395 GCF_964263955.1 Coregonus lavaretus | reverse complement strand
ACACTGTTGCTGGTATTTTGGCCCATTCCTCCATGCAGATCTCCTCTAGAGCAGTGATGTTTTGGGGCTGTCGCTGGGCAACACGGACCTTCAACTCCCTCCAAAGATTTTCTATGGAGTTGAGATCTGGAGACTGGCTAGGCCACTCCAGGACCTTGAAATGCTTCTTACGAAGCCACTCCTTCGTTGCCCGGGCGGTGTGTTTGGGATCATTGTCATGGTGAAAGACCCAGCCACGTTTCATCTTCAATGCCCTTGCTGATGGAAGGAGGTTTTCACTCAAAATCTCACGATACATGGCCCCATTCATTCTTTCCTTTACACGGATCAGTCGTCCTGGTCCCTTTGCAGAAAAACATGTTTCCACCCCCATGCTTCACAGTAGGTATGGTGTTCTATGGATGCAACTCAGCATTCTTTGTCCTCCAAACACGACGAGTTGAGTTTTTACCAAAAAGTTCTATTTTGGTTTCATCTGACCATATGACATTCTCCCAATCCTCTTCTGGATCATCCAAATGCACTCTAGCAAACTTCAGACGGGCCTGGACATGTACTGGCTTAAGCAGGGGAACACGTCTGGCACTGCAGGATTTGAGTCCCTGGCGGCTTGGGTGTTACTGATGGTAGGCTTTGTTACTTTGGTCCCAGCTCTCTGCAGGTCATTCACTAGGTCCCCCCGTGTGGTTCTGGGATTTTTGCTCACCGTTCTTGTGATCATTTTGACCCCACGGGGTGAGATCTTGCGTGGAGCCCCAGATCAAGGGAGATTATCAGTGGTCTTGTATGTCTTCCATTTCCTAATAATTGCTCCCACAGTTGATTTCTTCAAACCAAGCTGCTTACCTTTTGCAGATTCAGTCTTCCCAGCCTGGTGCAGGTCTACAATTTTGTTTCTGGTGTCCTTTGACAGCTCTTTGGTCTTGGCCATAGTGGAGTTTGGAGTTTGACTGTTTGAGGTTGTGGACAGCTGTCTTTTATACTGTTAACAAGTTCAAACAAGTGCCATTAATACAGGTAATGAGTGGAGGACAGAGGAGCCTCTTAAAGAAGAAGTTACAGGTCTGTGAGAGCCAGACATCTTGCTTGTTTGTAGGTGACCAAATACTTATTTTCCACCATAATTTGCAAATAAATTCATTAAAAATCCTGCAATGTGATTTTCTGGATTATTTTTTTTCAATTTGTCTGTCATAGTTGACGTGTACCTATGATGAAAATTACAGGCCTCTCTCATCTTTTTAAGTGGGAGAACTTGCACAATTGGTGGCTGACTAAATACTTTTTTCCCCACTGTATGTGATCATATGCAAATGTAAGCAAGGTTTAAAATTATAATGTTTTAAGCAAATATTATATCTGTTTGGGTTTCTTGCGGTTCAATTGCAGTCTACTAATTATTTATAATTAGGTTCTGGCCCCCTTACCATCCACTCAAGAAGAAATCGGCCCGCGGCTGAATATAGTTGATGATCCCTGCTTTAGGATGATATGGACATTAAATGCAAAAAAGCTTATATCAGGGTTATTGACTTGGATTTGTGCCACAAATGCTACAACGTTAGCATTTCTGTGACCAAGTAGAGTAAACAAAACCAAAGCATTGATTGCTTTCTTACCTTGTCCATAGACTGCTTACAGGGTATGTAATTTTGTAATTTTGCAATATAGGTGAATTATCCCTTTATGCCTGCAAGACAAAGTACATAGGTGTAAGATGGTGTGCAGTGAAATTAGAATATAGCCTACCACTTAATGAGCACAGAATGTATAATATAATGCTCCTAATGTGCTTTTCAAATATGGCATCTGGCATAGTAATACTTTGCTTCATAAGGCATTACACATCCTGGTGATAATGCTTTATGCAGTTATAGATGTTCATGAGCAGTTACAAGCACCTATGTTGTGCATTATGATGCATTATGCATAGAAGGTGTTATTAATGCACCTCTAATGCATTATAAAGAGAACATCCATATGAAGTGTTCCCTGTTTGAACTGACCAATCATGATTTCCTATGAAAATAGTGGTTTAAATAAAGTCTGATGTAATATAATCTAGAGTCTAAAATGGAGCATTAACTTTCTTTACTGAAAGTAGGATTACAGGTGTGTGTTAAATGTCTGTGAAAATATTGCTGAATTGGGACAAATTATGCAAGTTATTTTAACACTGACATGCTAACTCTCAATTCAGAAATATTGAATAATTGCTTCAGTAAAATAGAGCATCTGAGACTGGGCTCTGTGAGAATTAGGCCTACTCTAAATTTCACCTAGTCAATGTTTAGCTATTTGACATGTCCACAAGACATTGAGACCTCATGACCTTGGAAATTTCTATACTAGAGAGGTTCACGTTTTAATAATCTTTTCATGTGTATGTTACATATAATTGCTTGTATGTATAGTATAACATACTAGTAAGTACTAGTAAGTACTGTATGATCTTACCATACTTTCATATCATTTGATATATTATGTTGTATAGCTAATATGTGACAGTCATTAGTCGCACTCACTCATTTTCATATAATAGTAATTAAACATTTAGATAATAATAATTTAGATCATAATAATTTAGATAAGTTATCTAAAATTATTGGGCTGTTTTTAATTTCAACTGATTTCACTAGAACACGTTTCCTAACATATAGAGATTACAGCTGTCGCATAGAGAATTAACTTAATAAACTGTTGAGGTTTCTGAAAATCACTGTTCATTAAAACACACTGTTCAGAATGTGTCTTGGGGTTGATATGACTGATTATGATGAAGCTAGTCACACATGTGTATCTTATAATATGCACTGTATATCATATATTACTGTATCTTATCATATCTTATTAGGTTTTCTTTTGTTATACAAACGTCCACCGCTTGTTACAGTTCTCCTCTTCTTGACTCCATGTCATTAGGTCCTTTGTCCTTGGGAAAAACAGTTACAGAGTTACAAATATGCTGGAGCAAAAAGACAACCAGCCCCGTCATTTTAGATACCAAGACAAACAATTCACCAGTTGGCATAAACAGTACTTACTATTAACTCAGGTTTGCTGACTTGGTCCTTGTCCAAGGCCTGTTTGTCCAATAGACCAGTGGTCTCCTTTGCAACTCTGTTAAACATGGGAGGTCGTCCATTCATCTGAGGAGGTCCTGGACTCTGTGCATCAGGAGTCGGTTCCTTAGTCTTGTCGATAACCCTGTTGAAGAAATAAGACATCAACATTCACATTCATGATCCACCAAAACACTGTCCCCTATAGAGACAGAGGCTAACATGAACCAAGTGACGATGGGGTTGGTGAGGATGTATCAATATGTAGTGAAGTTTACCTGATGTCAGGGGGTTCAGCATGTGTCTTCTGACAGGATTCAGGGTATGTTCCCCCACTGTCTGTGGGCTTCCTGTCCTCCCCTTCTAGCACACCTTCCTCTACTGGGCTTCTAAGGGTGATTATTACATGGATAAGAATTTAAGGATCTGTTTTAGGGGGGTACACATGGTCTACATGTTCATGGCCTAAATTACAGAGGAGTGACTCACCTGCAGAGGAGGGGTGAAGTCTCACCAGCACCCTGACCTGGAGCCCCATCGGTCAGGTGTGATTCCCTGTGGAGTAAGATACAGACTGGATCAGGAAACATGACCTCAAACAGTTATTTAACCATGCAACTTTAAACACAGACAAAATATATGGCACGCGTCCATTGCTCTGAGGTTGACCCAGAAGCTGTGCGTCATCAGTCTGGCCGTTAACCCTGTGGGAGCAATACCAGGGTGATCATCAGGGTTAACACTTTTGATCCACCACAAACAACACTGTCCTCCATAGAGGCAGAGACTAACATGATCCATGGGATCAATTCTGAAGGGAGAAATTAGATTGTCATTCAATGGATAATGAGGATCTATTAAAGGAGTTCTCGTGTGGAGAATTTACCTGACAACCTTGGGGACATTAGGTGGAGGGGAATTAACATGTATCTTCTCACAGGATTCAGTGTCTGCTCGGTCATTGTCTGAAGGCTTTCCGTCCTCCACTCCTAGTACGCCTTCCTCTCCTTGATCGTTAAAGGGGAGATTATTACATTGATAAGGATTTTGATTAGGAAGGATACAAATGTTCTCCATGTCCATAGCCTACATTACAGAGGACTGACAGGTGATTACTCATGTGTTAAAGTTTACCTGGCATCTCCATTCAGCAGAGGGGTGTCAGCACCTGTCTCTTCATTGTCCATCGGCTGCCTGCTCTCCTCTCCTGGCTCACCTCCTTGGTCACTAAAAGTGAGATTATGACAGTGATAAGCTTTTGATGACCATGACTGAAAGGATAAGCAAGGCAAACTGATCCAGGATGGAGTAGAGTTTAAATATGTAATAGAGGTATTCTAACTAACCTGGGAACAACCACTGCTTCAACAGTCTCACCTTCATCAGGCTTTCTGATGTCTCTGTGATGAAACATATACCAAAGGTTCAGTCAGATACCCACAGGTAGAACTGGAAACATCTACAAATACATAACACCACAGTCAACAATACACCAGTTGCCCTTCTGGCTTGAATACGTTATGTTCTGCCTGGACAGGGCTCTAAAAGGCAGGGTCTTTGCTGAAAGCTGTTGCTTGCCAATTAACATTACCTGTATTAAGAAATGCCATGCGGACCTATTGAGTAATTCTTCCTTCGCCTTCTATAGCAGGGCTTTCCAACCCTGTTCCAGGAGAGCTACCCTCCTGTAGGTTCTCTCTTCAACCCCAGTTGTAACTAACCTGATGCAGCTTATTAACCAGCTTTCAGGGATGAGCAACTTTGATGGGGGTGGGTGCCACAAAAATCGGAACTCATTATGAGGAGCCGCAGTGGCTTGTTGGTCTGCGTACCCACATTCATACCCACACATGCATTCAGACCCGGCCTTAAGCAACATTTTGCCATGGGGAGTAGAGAAAATGTTGCAGTTTTGAAGAAAGTTTGCTGCAATTCTACACATTTTGCCATTGGGCGGAGAGAAAAATGTGTAGTTTTACAGCTAATTTCCTGCAAATTCTACACATTTTGTCATAGGGTGGAGAATTTTTTTTGCATGTCAATATGATATCTATGTGAGAGTAACTTACAAAATCAATGGGGCCCCCCAGTCAGCAATTTACAATGAACGTTTAGGTCGCTGGTTAGATTCATTTACCAATCAAAAAAATTGTTAGCTGACACGGGTCAATTGAAAGCTGATGCACAACCACATTTTGAAATTGCACCTTGTGTATTCTACTATTCTAGCTCTCAACAGTAAAAAGCTGGATCCACGGGCCGCCAGTTGCCCATCCCTGAGCTAATTATTAGAATCAGGTGTGCTAGATTAGGGTTGGAGTGAAAACCTACAGGACAGTAGCTCTCCAGGAACAGGGTTGGAGAGCCATCTCTGTGGCCTTGGATGCTAAAGATGAGATTATTACATTAATAAGAAATGAAGGATAATGTTTGATAAACAACAGTAACTTGACAAAATGGAAGACAAGTCTATAGTCTGTAAGTGGCCTGCAAGTTCCAGGCTGTTCTAATCCTGTTTGTTACCTGCTAGGACCCCATTGGTCTGACTTTAAACACTAAAAGTAAGACAGAGAGAACTAGCCTCATAACTAACACATACCCTCTGCAACAATTCTAATTGACTTAAAGAGCTCCCTTCACAAACACAAAAGCAGTTATATAGGGTACTCACCGCTGTTTGTCTCTCCAAGGTTTATGCACACATAAAAGCACTAAGAGCAGACCAGCAATGACCACCACGACAACTGAAAAACAAAACGTAGTCATCAGATGTTGACATCATATTTACACAAACATGAAAAGGTTTTAAAATAGCTTTCTAACAGTAGTTGATCTTTGTAGCATCGTTTTGTGGTCAGATTTACTTGTAATTTGCTCATACAGAGGAAGCTGTGGTGATAGATTTGCGTAAACACTCACCAATGATTATCCAGTTCAAACTAGTGTCACCATGGTTTGTATCAGGATTGTCTCCATCTATAATGGATGATTAGAGAGAATAAAGTCATTTACATGACATAGTCAATCAAAATACTGAACAACACAGAAAAATGTGATATGCAGTCTTTCCCTTCAGGCAGGCATCCAGAAAACAGAACATAAAAAAACAAATTCTCCAGGGATTGACATTGGTCTCTCAAGACACTTGTCATTGGCATGTTTCCATTCAATACAATTGCATTTAATGGTATCTTTCATGTAAATAAGCACCCCATCTGCCCTATCCCCTGTCCCTCCTGAATATGGAGTATCCAGGGACATTAAAGGCAGAAATAGGAGAAGATTTATTTAGCCATTTTCTCAGAGAAAAATCTAAAATCAAGATTAGAGTCAGTCAATAAATGTTCCACCTGTTCCCTCTTAGAAATAACGATAGGAATATTCGGATGACTTAATACAGTATTTCTGTAGGCTTGGAACGAGGGTCCCAGAGCACTTTAACCTCATTAACGGTTTGAAAAGGGTTCACGGTACGGTGTTTTCAAATCGCTGGGTTAAGGGAACTGAGTTTCTGTCTTGAAGGCAGGTTTTGTTTTTGACATGTATCAAGAGTTTGCATTAAGGTGAGATTATCTGCAGATTGCACATTCTCTTGAAATGGGTTATACACAGAATGTCCTTCTCTGAACCCGGTAATATAAGCTACTCACACCTAGATGATTTCATTAATTCATGTTCCACCATTCATCAATGATTTTTGTGTGGATGGCTCATTAGGGGGACTTTTCTCCACTTCTCCCTGAATTACATCCTCAATATCAGTCTTCTTTTCTGCAGGTGTCCTAACTCCAGTCTGATGGGGAGCTTGGTGCTCCGGGCCAGTAGGGTGTTTGTTGGTTCTGGATTGTTTGAATGAAGGCCAGCATTGATGTTTGGCTGCCTTCTTTAGTATTCCCCAGAGAGTTGCACCTCCTTCAGGGACCCTTCTTATCCTTCTATTTTTTTATTTGGTTCCGATTGTCACTCGGCTTAGTAGAAACTTTCCTAGCTTCATTTGTAGCATTTTTCCTATTCTTCTTATTTGTCTTAGATTGAGAGGTCATTGTTGTAGACTCTGGCTTACCAGGTACCAACTCCAATGTTTCATTCACTCCACCTTTGTCCTTGGGAGCTGAGGAATTATCCTGTTCAACCTCAATCTCACTTTCTGTCATTTCAGCTGAGATATGTGGTACGTCTGCCCTACTCATGGGAACAGGATTGTTGTCCTGCACATAGTGTGAGAAAGTTTCCTCTCTGCACCTTATGTTTTCCAGTGTAGTAGGACTGTACTCTACCATCACCTGACCCCCTCTACAGTGGGACTGTACTCTACCATCACCTGACCCCTTCTACAGTGGGACTGTACTCTATCATCTGCTGATTCATGTAGTTCTTTAATTGTAACTTGAATTGAGTTATGGTCAGCCATGCCCGACTTCAAACTGAAAGGATTGTTCTCTTTGAACTCTACATGTTTTCCTCTGACTGTTATTCCTCTGATCAGAAGCTTCACCCTTGCTTCATTACTGAGAAGATACTGTATATATGCCAGAGTGCACGTGGTTTGGATTAATTTCATGTATGAGACTGTGGTAGAGCTCCTCCTCATTGATGGTGTTGGCCATGGTCTCCTCCTTTGTCAGGAGGAGGCATTTCGTCCCACAACCTTGCTCCAGTTCTCATTTTCCTTGACATCAGCTTTTGCATCGCTGGAGATAGTCACAACTGCAGCAGACATTCTGATTTGATCTTGATGTATTGTGAAAATGTGTAAAGTAATTTGTTGAACTTTGTAGAATATTCAGCATTATACAGTGAAAGTACTTCTTACTCAAGAATTGATGGATGGTTGATCCTCAAATAGATATTTGCTGGATTCTGTGTTCTCCAGAAGTTGAAGCTTTTTAGTTGGGCTGAATACTAGAATACTACTACATGTACATATCTTTCCGGACCTTACAGGCCGTCGGTCAATAAATCCAGAAAATAAAACCTTATCAAAACATACAGGCCTATGGGCTATAGGCTACATGATGCACGCGACTCTGATTTGAAAAAGTCACAAATAATGCGCTGTTTCTTGCCTGTCACTTGTGAATGATGCCCAGCACACGCTGGGCATCATTCACAAGTGATAATATTCTCACTCATCAGACTATTCTCAATTTAATCTTGTCTTTACATGTACCAAATAATATATATTTGAAATTAGTTTTGATTTAGAATGGGCCATTATCATGCCCCTGTTAGAACAGGGGCAGGGGAAAAAAGACTATGCACTTGAATTGCAAATGGAGGACACTTTTCCCGCAGTTCATTGTCATGCCTGACAGGTTGGCTACTCAACGGTCAAGTGGAATTTGACTGCAACGATCACTTGTCAGAGATGCAATAATACTTAAATGATTGAACATAGTTTTGCCCATTGATAATGGCAATGATAGTTTTTTAACTATTTCATGTTTTTAAGCCTAATAAGAGAGTGTTACTTTACCACACAATGATCACCTGAACTCACTCACCTGGGATGAGCCATGGGCGAGTGTCATGGTTGGGGATTTTGTGGTCGACATCCTGCTTTACATTATCTTAAAAATAACAGGATAAACATAGTTAATGAAATTCATAACAGAGAAGCATTTTGATGACTACCCAACAGAGAGCCACTGGAAACAACAGCCCTCCTTCAATATGCTCTGCTCTGTTAATACAGAGGAACACTCACCTGCAGTTTTATTCTGACTGTCAGGCGCTTTCTCCAAAGGCTTCTTTGGCTCATCTAGAACAAGACAATATATATATATATATATATATATATATATATATATATATATACAGTGAGGGAAAAAAAGTATTTGATCCCCTGCTGATTTTGTAAGTTTGCCCACTGACAAAGAAATGATCAGTCTATCATTTTAATGGTAGGTTTATTTGAACAATGAGAGACAGAATAACAACAACAAAATCCAGAAAAACGCATGTCAAAAATGTTATAATTTAATTAGCATTTTAATGAGGGAAATAAGTATTTGACCCCTCTGCAAAACATGACTCAGTAACTGGTGGCAAAACCCTTGTTGGCAATCACAGAGGTCAGACGTTTCTTGTAGTTGGCCACCAGGTTTGCACACATCTCAGGAAGGATTTTGTCCCACTCCTCTTTGCAGATCTTCTCCAAGTCATTAAGGTTTCGAGGCTGACGTTTGGCAACTCGAACCATCAGCTCCCTCCACAGATTTTCTATGGGATTAAGGTCTGGAGACTGGCTAGGCCACTCCAGGACCTTAATGTGCTTCTTCTTGAGCCTCTCCTTTGTTGCCTTGGCCGTGTGTTTTGGTTCATTGTCATGCTGGAATACCCATCCACGACCCATTTTCAATGCCCTGGCTGAGGGAAGGAGGTTCTCACCCAAGATTTGACGGTACATGGCCCCGTCCATCGTCCCTTTGATGCGGTGAAGTTGTCCTGTCCCCTTAGCAGAACCCCCCCCCTCCCTGTTAGCATAATGTTTCCACCTCCATGTTTGACGGTGGGGATGGTGTTCTTGGGGTCATAGGCAGCATTCTTCCTCCTCCAAACACGGCGAGTTGAGTTACTGCCAAAGAGCTCAATTTTGGTATCATCTGACCACAACACTTTCACCCAGTTCTCCTCTGAATCATTCAGATGTTCATTGGCAAACTTCAGACGGGCATGTATATGTGCTTTCTTGAGCAGGGGCACCTTGCGGGCGCTGCAGGATTTCAGTCCTTCACGGCGTAGTGTGTTACCAATTGTTTTCTTGGTGACTATGGTCCCAGCTGCCTTGAGATGATTGACAAGATCCTCCCGTGTAGTTCTGGGCTGATTCCTCACCGTTCTCATGACCATTGCAACTCCACGAGGTGAGATCTTGCATGGAGCCCCAGGCCGAGGGAGATTGACAGTTCTTTTGTGTTTCTTCCATTTGCAAATAATCGCACCAATTGTTGTCACCTTCTCACCAAGCTGCTTGGCGATGGTCTTGTAGCCCATTCCAGCCTTGTGTAGGTCTACAATCTTGTCCCTGACATCCTTGGAGAGCTCTTTGGTCTTGGCCATGGTGGAGAGTTTGGAATCTGATTGATTGATTGCTTCTGTGGACAGGTGTCTTTTATACAGGTAACAAACTGAGATTAGGAGCACTCCCTTTAAGAGTGTGCTCCTAATCTCAGCTCGTTACCTGTATAAAAGACACCTGGGAGCCAGAAATCTTTCTGATTGAGAGGGGGTCAAATACTTATTTCCCTCCATTAAAATGCAAATCATTTTATAACATTTTTGACATGCGTTTTTCTGGATTTTTTTGTTGTTATTCTGTCTCTCACTGTTCAAATAAACCTACCATTAAAATTATAGACTGACCATTTCTTTGTCGTGGGCAAACGTACAAATCAGCAGGGGATCAAATACTTTTTTCCCTCACTGTATATATATATATATATGAATATGTGAAACAAAACAACAAACTTGAAAAGCAATATACACATCTCACCTGATGCACCGGACAAATTGAAATGGGTCCAATGCTCCTGATTCCGAAATATGATAACATCAATATATTTACTTTTTATAATCATATTGTTAACATGCAACTGGAATGTTTGATCTGGTATTGTACTTTACAAGGTAACTGTACATAGCCTAAACGGCAGTGATAAATAGCCATACTCACAGTCAAATCACTTCTGGCAATGTGGTTTACGTTCACACACTCTGGGAGGGTGATACTGGAGTAGTGGGTGCTTCTGTAGTCTTTTTGTGTTGGCAAAGTTCCGCAAGCCGCATAGAAGTCTGTGGAAGAAAAAATACATAAGTAAAGTTGGACATCTACCACTCAAAAACAATCTTCTACATGTTTGAATACATTTGTCATTAAAATGTATCTACTGTCTACACTGAAGTGTGAAAGACAGTCATATTTCTGATTCTACAGTAGTCTGATAGTGAAGCCTGTGAATCATATTGAATCCCCAGTTTGCAAGTCGTACATCATCTGTAGTTGTAGTCACGAGAGTCTTGTGAGATACAATAAACAGATATCTTACATTATTGGAATCCACTGAGTCCCAATCCACACATTTAGGTTTCTCCTTCTCATCTACACAGTATTTGTAAGTATTTCCAAATCGGAGGCTTGCACAACTAACATTCTTTGTTTCTTCTTCGCCCCAACATCCTGTAGAAAAAAGGAGGAAGAGATATTGTGTGTTGAAAAACAATTACCACAGCCATCTACAGCACATATCTTTAATTACTGAAGAGATACAAATGTCCAGAAGAAGCAGCCTGCTTTATAACGACAATAACGTATGATCATGTTTGCATCACTATTTGTAGCCATATATCCTCTCCTCCCTCCATCCATCTTTCTTTTTCAAAGTTTGGGGGTGGGAGGATACAGAAGGTAACAGGTTTCACTTATGGAATTCTGAGGAATTTGGAATAATGGGGGTTGGTGGAGAGGAGTGGGAGGGAGGGAGGGAGGGAGGGAGGGAGGGAGGGAGGGAGGGAGGGAGGGAGGGGTGTATGGGGGGTCTGTGTGGATAGTTCAGCTGCACCACACCTTTCTGTGTTCATGATTAAGCTAAGCTACATTATACTAGGCTAACAGGTTAACCCTGTCCTCTTATCTTCCACAGTCTAACTAATATAAAGCCTTGTACCTCTATCCAGGTATCCCTTGGGAGAGATACTCTGACCACTTCCTGGTTAAACAAAGGTTAAATAGAACATTTGAAACTTACGACACAAACCAGATGTGTTTTGATTAAATAAAAACAGTTTAAGTTTGCAGACCCTGATAACATTAACATATAGTGATAAACAGTGGGGAGAACAAGTATTTGATACACTGCCGATTTTGCAGGTTTTCCTACTTACAAAGCATGTAGAGGTCTGTAATTTTTATCATAGGTACACTTCAACTGTGAGAGACGGAATCTAAAACATAAATCCAGAAAATCACATTGTATGATTTTTAAGTAATTAATTTGCATTTTATTGCATGACATAAGTATTTGATACATCAGAAAAGCAGAACTTAATATTTGGTACAGAAACCTTTGTTTGCAATTACAGAGATCATACGTTTCCTATAGGTCTTGACCAGGTTTGCACACACTGCAGCAGGGATTTTGGCCCACTCCTCCATACAGACCTTCTCCAGATCCTTCAGGTGTCGGGGCTGTCGCTGGGCAATACGGACTTTCAGCTCCCTCCAAAGATTTTCTATTGGGTTCAGGTCTGGAGACTGGCTAGGCCACTCCAGGACCTTGAGATGCTTCTTACGGAGCCACTCCTTAGTTGCCCTGGCTGTGTGTTTCGGGTCGTTGTCATGCTGGAAGACCCAGCCACGACCCATCTTCAATGCTCTTACTGAGGGAAGGAGGTTGTTGGCCTAAATCTTGCGATACATGGCCCCATCCATCCTCCCCTCAATACGGTGCAGTCGTCCTGTCCCCTTTGCAGAAAAGCATCCCCAAAGAATGATGTTTCCACCTCCATGCTTCACAGTTGGGATGGTGTTCTTGGGGTTGTACTCATCCTTCTTCTTCCTCCAAACACGGCGAGTGGAGTTTAGACCAAAAAGCTATATTTTTGTCTCATCAGACCACATGACCTTCTCCCATTCCTCCTCTGGATCATCCAGATGGTCATTGGCAAACTTCAGACGGGCCTGGACATGCGCTGGCTTGAGCAGGGGGACCTTGCGTGCGCTGCAGGATTGTAATCCATGACGGCATAGTGTGTTACTAATGGTTTTCTTTGAGACATGGTCCCAGCGCTCTTCAGGTCATTGACCAGGTCCTGCCATGTAGTTCTGGGCTGATCCCTCACCTTCCTCATGATCATTGATGCCCCACGAGGTGAGATCTTGCATGGAGCCCCAGACTGAGGGTGTTTGACCGTCATCTTGAACTTCTTCCATTTTCTAATAATTGCGCCAACAGTTGTTGCCTTCTCACCAAGCTGCTTGCCTATTGTCCTGTAGCCCATCCCAGCCTTGTGCAGGTCTACAATTTTATCCCTGATGTCTTGGCCATTGTGGAGAGGTTGGAGTCTGTTTGATTGAGTGTGTGGACAGGTGTCTTTTATACAGGTAACGAGTTCAAACAGGTGCAGTTAATACAGGTAATGAGTGGAGAACAGGAGGGCTTCTTAAAGAAAAACAAACAGGTCTGTGAGAGCCGGAATTCTTACTGGTTGGTAGGTGATCAAATACTTATGTCATGCAATAAAATGCAAATTAATTTCTTAAAAATCATACAATGTGATTTTCTGGATTTTTTTTTTAGATTCCGTCTCTCACAGTTGAAGTGTAACTATGATAAAAAATTACAGACCTCTACATGCTTTGTAAGTAGGAAAACCTGCAAAATCGGCAGTGTATCAAATACTTGTTCTCCCCACTGTAGTTTGTAGGAGTGCAGGAGAGACATCTCACAACCAAAAATATACTGTAACAGTGCTGGTACTGTAGCCAACGCCCCCAAAAATGCTTTGCTGCCAACGCTATTTTGAAGAAAAACTGGTTGTGGGACAATTTGTATTTTGCAATCTTTCTTTCCTGAGATATGTAACTTTTTCAAATTGAACGGCAAATAGCAAAGAGATAAGCAAACCCTCAAGACATCCAAAAAGCTAAACCAACTACACTAAATACGTGCCAGGAATTCAGGGTGGCTCCCACACATTGGGGAGACTAAAACATATGAAAAGTCAGCGCACCCAGAAAAATACAAAGTCAAGACAATGTTCCTCCCTTGAATTAACAGGAGGATTGTCAATAACAAAACAAATAGAGAAGAAATAGACATTGTGGTCCCTTATTACAAACAACTGTGTGCTGCGTGCTGAGTTCCAGTCTGTCGGTGCAAAGCAAATGAAGGCGGGAAAGACAGCATTTCTCTTGTTGAGTCATAAACAGAAGTTACATCACAAGGAGGAGCAACAATAAACCCATCTGGTTTGTTGGAGAAATATTGTAACGTTTTGTGAACATTAAACTAATTAAGGCATTCAAATGAAAAAGTCACAATATTTTCAATCAATTTTCCTTTCACCATGTAAAGCCTCCAGTAGGATGACAACTTGACCTGATTCCTACTGGTGGGGTAGTCTGATAATAGTGTTATGCTTTAGTGCACTGTAGGTGGTGCACTGCAATGTGTCTAAGGTGCAGAACTCATTTCTAAGTCCATATTACCTGTCTCCTCCTACCTGTCTAGAAGGTCACAAGGTCAGTATAAACTCAGGGTCCTGCACACAACACTTCTGACCAATAGAAGGGGCTCTTGTTGTACTGTACTTTTGTTGAATCTTACCTCATGGTGGATAGCTTTACTTCATGGTGGATAACTTTAGCTCATGGTAGACAACTCTTTGAATGATTCAATGGGTAAAGTGATCACAAGCAGTTAGCGTTTTTAACATGTTTATAAAGATGATGAACACTCTAGGTTAACTGTGACATCTGACCTTCAGTGAGTGGAGGGTGTGAAGAGAATATCATTATTACAATCACGTGGTACATTTCAGAGTGGGAAGAAATAGGAAAACATCAGTAAAGTCATCATCCATACCATACTGTACCATACTGTGCCATACCATCATTGTCTCCTGTGTGTTACTGGTGAACGCATCAGACAGACAGTACTTTAGACTCCATACAGTCTATGTACATGATCACTTATATGAGGGTCTACAGTAGCTACTGTAGAACCCAGGAGCATTAGTGTGGCACGTGTGTGTGTCTGCATAAACTTGTAAAACTGAAAACAAGAGTGACAGAATACAAAATAAATAATCAGTTTGATCTTTCCCTCCATTACAGAGTGTCTCATTTAAAGAAAACACAACCACATGCTGGAAAGGAATGTTTTAATGATAAAAGGGAATGAAACGCATATTATAATAATAAGAAGCAATCTTAGCTTCTACATTTCTATTATATAAAAAATTAAACTCTGCAGAATAGCCTTCCTAAATTTGCAGGCTTAAAAGTATATATGACAATGACAATAATGTGGAGGTTCAAACGAATACATGCAGAAGGTTTGTTACAAATAATACAAGAGATTATGAGGGACAATTGTATACATCAGACCTGAGTCGTTCATTAAACAATAGTCTTCACTCACTCACTTGTATTGGTTGATTATAAGCAATGTATGAGCAGACTGTCAATCCAACAGTCAAAATGCATAGTACTATAAATTGGTAATGAAAATGTAATAAGAAAATCAAACTAAATACATGTATAAGGTAACTAACCATAAAAGCATCAGACGAAAGCCATTCATACATGTATGGGACCAACCCACAGACATGACATATCAAATACATTACAAGTAAGTAAAATAACCATCATCAAAATATGAAGAAAATGAACCTTTTCTGACACTAAGGTTATAAGGTCTCAAAGTATGTGGGTATGTAATTCACCTAAGTCATTTGACCTGACAGATACTCTCAATGTGATAAACATTCTAATGAAACGGTGAACACAAATATCAACATAGCTACACCATGTCTAAAGGTGTGGTATCTTGCACAATGTCACCAGTAGGTGGGGACATGGGGTACAGTTCCTTCCTCAAGAACTGCGGGTAACACTTCCTATGAATACCCTTTTCATAATGCGTTACAAGTGCCTTTATAAATACCTTATCATCTATGCATTATAGATTATAATACATTACATAGGCACTAATGGCTGCTAACAAATGTCTATATATTCCAGGCAGCATAACGCCTTATGATTATGAAGCTAAGTGATAAGACCTACATGAAATGCTCTTTAGGAAATGTGTCAGAGGGGTATACTGTAACAACTTCACGTAGGAGTTCCACACTCCCGTTAAAGGGTACAGTTCACCTAAATGACAAATGACATTTGGTTTCCTTACCCTGTAAACAGTCTATGGAGAAGCTCAGAGAGCAATCCATGCTATGGTTTTGTTTACCTGGCCACTGTCTTCAAACGCTAACTTTGTAGATCGAATCCAATGTCAAGTAATGTTAAGGCAGTATCCCCTTTAAAGCATTTTTTATGTGCTTTATGTCCAAATCATCTTAAAATAACTTAATTGAGCTACACAATCAAGTGTAGACACTTCAGGATGATTTGCGAAAAATGCTTATAACAGGATTATTGACTTGGATTTGTGCCACAAATGCTACAACGTTAGCATTTCTGTGACCAAGTAGAGTAAACAAAACCAAAGCATTGATTGCTTTCTTACCTTGTCCATAGACTGCTTACAGGGTATGTAATTTTGTAATTTTGCAATATGGGTGAATTATCCCTTTATGCCTGCAAGACAAAGTACATAGGTGTAAGAGGGTGTGCAGTGAAATTAGAATATAGCCTACCACTTAATGAGCACAGAATGTATAATAAAATGCTCCTAATGAGCTTTTCAAATATGGCATCTGGCATAGTAATACTTTGCTTCATAAGGCATTATACATCCTGGTGATAATGCTCTATGCAGTTATAGATGTTCATGGGTAGTTATTAGCACCTATGTTGTGCATTATGATACATTATGCATAGAAGGTGTTATTAACGCACCTTTAATGCATTATAAAGAGAACATCCATATGAAGTGTTAACTGTTTTAACTGGTCAATCATGCTTTCCTATGAAAACGGGGGTTTAAATAAAGTCTGTTGTAGTATCTTCTAGTCTCTAAAGGAAAAATGTTGCTGAAGTTGGGACATGCAAGTTATTTTAACACTGACATGCTAGCTCTCAATTCAGAAATAATTATTAATTGCTTCAGTAAAATAGAGCTTCTTAGACTGGGCACTGTGAGAATGACGTCTCTTCTAAACTACATTACCAAAAGTATGTGGACACCTGCTCGTCAAACATCTCATTCCAAAATCATGGGCATTAATATGGAGTTGGTCCCTCCTTTGCTGATATAACTGCCTCCACTCTTCTGGGAAGGCTTTCCACTAGATGTTGGAACACTGCTGCGGGGACTTGCTTCCATTCAGCAACTAGAGCATTAGTGAGGTCGGGCACTGATGTTGGGAGATTAGGCCTGGCTCGCAGTCAGCGTTCCAATTCATCCCAAAGGTTTTCGATGGGGTTGAGGTCAGGGCTCTGTGCAGGCCAGTCAAGTTCTTCCATACCGATCTCGACAAATAATTTCTGTATGGACCTCACTTTGTGCATGGGGGCATTGTCATGCTGAAACAGGAAAGGGACATCCCCAAACTGTTGCCACAAAGTTGGAAGCACCAAATCATCTAGAATGTCATTGTATGCTGTAGCGTTAAGATTTCCCTTCACTGGAACTAAGGGTCCTAGCCTGAACCATGAAAACCAGGTCCAGACCATTATTCCATCTTTACAGTTGGCATTATGCATTGGGGCAGGTAGCATTCTCCTGGCATTTACCAACCCCAGAATTGTCCGATGGACTGCCAGATGGTGAAGCGGTATTCATCACTCTCGAGAACACGTTTCCACTGCTTCGTAGTGCAATGGCGGCAAGCTTTACACCACTCCAGCCAACGCTTGGAATTGTGCATGGTGATTTTAGGCTTGTGTGCGGCTGCTCGGCCATGGAAACCCAATTTAATGAAGCCCTGATGAACAGTTCTTGTGCTGACGATGCTTGCAGAGGCAGTTTGGAACTCGGTAGTGAGTGTTGCAACCGAGGACAGACGATTTTTACGCGTTACGTGCTTCAGCACACAGCGGTCCCATTCTGTGAGCTTGGCTGGCCTACCACTTTGGGGCTGAGTCGTTGTTGCTCCACAATAACAGCACTTACAGTTGACAGGGGCAGCTCTAGCAGGGCAGAAATTTGATGAACTGACTTGTTGGAAAGGTGGCATCCTATGATGGTGCCACATTGAATGTCACTGAGCTCTTTAGTAAGGCCATTCTACTGCCAATGTTTGTCTATGGAGATTCCATGGCTGTGTGCTCGATTTTATACATCTGTCAGACACGGTGTGGCTGAAATAGCCAAATCCACTCATTTGAAGCGGTGTCCACATACTTTTGTATATACTGTGTAAATAACGCTGGGTCAATGTTTAGCTGTATTTGACATGTCCACAAGACATTGAGACCTCATGACCTTGGAAATGTCTATAGTAAAGAGGTTTACGTTTTATCCATCTTCTCATGTGAATGTGATATATATTAGCTTGTATGTATATTATACAATACTAGTGTAAGTATGATCTTACCATACTTTCATATCATTATAATGTTGTATAGCTAATATGTGACATGCTGTATCATAATCAGTCATAAGTCGCAGTCATTTTCAATAGTAATACAAAATGTAGATAATAATAATTTAGATAATAGTAATTTTGTCATTTTAGTTATCTAAAAGTCTTGGGCTGTTTTTGAATTTCAACTGATTTCACTAGAACATGTTTCCTAACCTATCCAGATTACAGCAGTCGCATAGAGAATTAACTTAATAAACTGTTGAGGTTTCTGAAAATCACTGTTCATTAAAACACACTGCTCAGAATGTGTCTTGGGGTTGATATGACTGATTATGATGAAGCTAGTCACATATGTGTATCTTATAATATGCACTGTATATCATATATTACTGTATCTTATCATATCTTATTAGGTTCTCTTTTGTTATACAAACGTCCACCGCTTGTTCTTGACTCCATGTCATTAGGTCCTTTGTCCTTAGGAAAAACACAAGAGTTACAAATATGCTGGAGCAAAAAGACAACCAGCCCTGTCATTTTAGATACTAAGCCAAACAATTCACCAGTTGGCATAAACAGTACTTACTATTAACTCAGGTTTGCTGACTTGGTCCTTGTCCAAGGCCTGTTTGTCCAATAGACCAGTGGTCTCCTTTGCAACTCTGTTAGACATGGGAGGTCGTCCATTCATCTGAGGAGGTCCTGGACTCTGTGCATCAGGAGTCTGTTCCTTGGTCTTGTCGTTAACCCTGTTGAAGAAATAAGACATCAACATTCACGATCCACCATAATACTGTCCCCTATAGAGACGGAGGCTAACATGAACCAAGTGACGATGGGGTTGGTGAGGTTATCATCCAATGAGTACTGGATGTATCAATATGTAGTGAAGTTTACCTGATGTCAGGGGGTTCAGCATGTGTCTTCTGACAGGATTCAGGGTATGTTCCCCCACTGTCTGTGGGCTTCCTGTCCTCCCCTTCTAGCACACCTTCCTCTACTGGGCTTCTAAGGGTGATTATTACATGAATAAGAATTTAAGGATCTGTTTTAGGGGGGTACACATGGTCTACATGTTCATGGCCTAAATTACAGAGGACTGACTCACCTGCAGAAGAGGGGTGAAGTCTCACCAGCACCCTGACCTGGAGCCCCATCGGTCAGGTGTGATTCCCTGTGGAGTAAGATACAGACTGGATCAGGAAACATGACCTCAAACAGTTATTGAACCTCCTCTACCATCACATGCAACTTTACATTTACATTTTAGTCATTTAGCAGACGCTCTTATCCAGAGCGACTTACAGTTAGTGAATACATATTTTTTTATTTATATTTTTTTATACTGGCCCCCCGTGGGAATCGAACCCACAACCCTGGCGTTGCAAACGCCATGCTCTATCAACTGAGCTACATCCCTGCCGGCCATTCCCTCCCCTACCCTGGACAACGCTGGGCCAATTGTGCGCTGCCCATGAGTCTCCCGGTCGCGGCCGGCTGCGACAGAGCCTGGATTCGAACCAGGATCTCTAGTGGCACAGTTAGCACTGCGATGCAGTGCCTTAGACCACTGCGCCACTCAGGAGTTACATACAGACAAAAGTGTTTGGAATGAAATACACATTCTCACCTTCTATATGGCACGCATCCATTGCTCTGAGGTTGACCCAGAAGCTGTGCGTCATCAGTCTGGCCGTTAACCCTGTGGGAGCAATACCAGGGTGATCATCAGGGTTAAAACTTATGTTCCACCACAAACAACACTGTCCTCCATAGAGGCAGAGACTAACATGATCCATGGGATCAATTCTGAAGGGAGAAATGAGATTGCCAAAATGTTTGCATGTCAATATGATATCTATGTGAGAGTAACTTACAAAATCAATGAGGCCCACCCAGTCAGCAATTTGACGATGATTACTACAAGTTTAGGTAGCTGGTTAGATTAATTTACCAATCTAAAAGCGGGATCCACGGGCCGCCAGTTGCCCATCCCTGAGCTAATTATTAGAATCAGGTGTGCTAGATTAGGGTTGGAGTGAAAACCTACAGGACAGTAGCTCTCCAGGAACAGGGTTGGAGTGAAAACCTACAGGACAGTAGCTCTCCAGGAACAGGGTTGGAGTGAAAACCTACAGGACAGTAGCTCTCCAGGAACAGGGTTGGAGAGCCCTGTTCCATAGAGAAATAAACTAATATGACCCATAGCAACATCTGAAGACAGTGACGCTATCATTCAGTGGTTAATTAAAGATCATTAAAGTGATGTGGAAAGGTTTACCTGGCATCACGTTGCTCATTCTGCATCAGAGGAATGGAGATTGGTTCTGGATTGCCCTGACCCTCTTCCACGTCTCTGTGGCCTTGGTTGCTAAAGATGAGATTATTACATTAATAAGAAATGAAGGATAATGTTTGATAAACAACAGTAACTTGACAAAATGGCAGACAAGTCAATAGTCTGTAAGTGGCCTGCAAGTTCCAGGCTGTTCTCATCCTGCAACAATTCTAATTGACTTAAAGAGCTCCCTTCACAAACACAAAAGCAGTTATATAGGGTACTCACCGCTGTTTGTCTCTCCAAGGTTTATGCACACATAAAAGCACTAAGAGCAGACCAGCAATGACCACCACGACAACTGAAAAACAAAACGTAGTCATCAGATGTTGACATCATATTTACACAAACATGAAAAGGTTTTAAAATAGCTTTCTAACAGTAGTTGATCTTTGTAGCATCATTTTGTGGTCAGATTTACTTGTAATTTGCTCATACAGAGGAAGCTGTGGTGATAGATTTGCATAAACACTCACCAATGATTATCCAGTTCAAACCAGTGTCACCACGGTTTGTATCAGGATTGTCTCCATCTATAATGATGATTAGAGAGAATAAAGTCATTTACATGACATAATCAATCAAAATACTGAATAACACAGAATAACGTGTTATGCAGTCCTTCCCTTAGTTTAATTTCCAGGCAGGCATCCAGAAAATAAAATATAACAAAAACATTCTCCAGGGATTGACATTGTTCTCTCAAGGCACTTGTCCATCGTGGACATTAGCCATCTCAGTACTCACCTGGGATGATGGTTGAAGGCCAGACAGAGAGGTTAAAAGATGTACAGTATTCAAAATAATACATATGATTTAGTGATTTTCTCTATATGCTCTTGAAAGATACTTGAAATTGATGGAAAAGAGGAATGTCAACTATCTACCTTTGACAATGTAATGGGAACAGCTCTCCTTAACGGGGGGTTCTTTACCATTAGACTCAGTTCCAGCCTTCTGCTAAGAGGGAATGGGGAGGGATATTGTTTCATCAGTTGCATCCTAATAATACGGGATTCAATTAAATGTGTAAGTTTGTTATAATCAACCTCTAAATAATGTGAAATTACAGGGCTCACCTGTGTAGAATCAATGTAAATGAAGTTCATTTTCAGATTTTGACATTTATAGAGGGTGAGGGCACTGTTGTTCATCGTTAACACCTCATTCTTAACAACTTCCATTGGCTTGTCCCCTCCACTGTTGGCAATGGCAGTCTGTTTAGGAAAAAGGCAAGTCAAATGATCAATAGGGAACATCCAGTGCATTCGGAAAGTATTCAGACCCCTTTACTTTTTCCACATTTTGTTACGTTACAGCATTATTCTAAAATGGATTAAATAAACAAAAATCCTCATCAATCTATACAGAATACCCCATGATGACAAATTGAAAACAGGTTTTTAGAAATGTTTGCAAATGTATTTAAAAAATTTTTATAATACCTTATTTTCATAAGTATTCAGACCATTTGCGATGAGACTCGAAATTGAGCTCAGATGCATCCTGTTTCCATTTATCATACTTGAGATGTTTCTATAAGTTGATTGGAGTCCACCTGTGGTAAATTCAATTGATTGGACATGATTTGGAAAGGCACACACCTGTCTATATAAGGTCCCACAGTTGACAGTGCATGTCAGAGCAAAATCCAAGCCATGAGGTCGAAGGAATTGTCCGTAGAGCTCCGAGACAGGATTGTGTCGAGACACAGATCTGGGGAAGGGTACCAAAACATTTCTGCAGCATTGAAGGTCCCCAAGAACACAGTGGCCTCCATCATTCTTAAATGGAAGAAGTTTGGAACCACCAAGACTCTTCCTAGAGCTGGCCGCCCAGCCAAACTGAGCAATCGGGGGAGAAGGGCCTTGGTCTGGGAGGTGACCAACAACCCGATGGTCACTCTGACAGTGCTCTAGAGTTCCTCTGTGGTGATAGGAAAACCTTCCAGAAGGACAACCATCTCTGCAGCACTCCACCAATCAGGTCTTTATGGTAGAGTGGCCAGATGGAAGCCACTCCTCAGTAAAAGGCACATGCCAGCCCGCTTGGAGTTTGCCAAAAGGCACCTCAAGGACTCTCAGACCATGAGAAACAAGATTCTCTGGTCTGATGAAACCAAGATTGAACTCTTTGGCCTGAATGCCAAGTGTCACGTCTGGAGGAAACCTGGCACTATCCCTATGGTGAAGCACGGTGGTGGCAGCATCATGCTGTGGGGATGTATTTCAATTGCAGGGACAGGGAGACTAGTCAGGATCGAGGGAAAGATGAACGGAGCAAAGTACAGAGAAATCATTGATGAAAACCTGCTCCAGAGCGCTCAGGACCTCAGACTGGGGCGAAGGTTCACCTTCCAAAAGGACAACGACCCTAGGTACACAGCCAAGACAACGCAGGAGGGGCTTCGGGACATGTCTCTGAATGTCCTTGAGTGGCCCAGCCAGAGGCCGGACTTGAACCCGATCAAACATCTCTGGAGAGACCTGAAAATAGCTGTGGAGCAATGCTCCCCATCCAACCTGACAGATCTTGAAAGGATCTGCAGAGAAAAATTGGAGAAACTCCCCAAATACAGGTGTGCCAAGCTTGTTGCGTCATACCCAAGAAGACTTGAGGCTGTAATCGCTGACCAAGGTGCTTCAACAAAGGTCTGAATACTTATGTAAATGTCATATTTCTGTTTTTTACTTGTAATACATTTGCAAAAATGTCTAAAAACCTTTGTCATTATGGGGTATTGTGTGTAAATTGATAAGGGGAAAAAACTATTTGATTCATTTTAGAATAAGGCTGTAACGTATCAAAATGTGGAAAAAGTCAAGGGGTCTGAATACTTTCCGAATGCACTGTATGTAGTTGTATTATTTTATTCAAGTAATTCTGTGTGGATTGCATCCACTGCTCTCCTGCAGTTGTTACTTCCTGTATAGCTTAACTAAAACACAGATTTCAACTTACCCCATTATTGTTGAACACCGCAATGTCTAATACCCCTGTAATGTTGTATAGATACACGTATCCACCATCCCTGCTCTTCAATTTTCCACAGGAAATTTCCACCAAAGTACATGCTACGGATGTCAAGGAACTTTTTATTTAGGACAACTTTCTGTGCATTATTACTAAAGCCACTTTCAAATTCCTTTAGACAGAAACAAAATAAAATATATTGAGGGACTAGGTTTGAGATCTATATACATTGAACAAGAACAATAGATAAAGATTGTGTAAGAAGAGGACTAGCACTCATACAGGACCAGTGGTGTAAAGTACTTAAGTAAAAATTATTGATAGTACTACTTAAGTCTTTTTCTAGGGTATCTGTACTTTACTTTACTATTCACAATTTATACTTTTACTCCACTACATTCCTAATGAAAATTATGTACGTTTTATTCCATACATTTTCCCTGACACCCAAAAGTACTTTTTTTTGAATGCTTAGCAGGACAGGAAAATGGTCTAATTCACCACACACTTATCAAGAGAACATCCCTGGTCCCCCTACTGCCTCTGATCTGGCCGACTCACTAAAAACATGTTTCATTTGTAAATGATATCTGAGTGTTGGAGCATGCCCCTGGCTATCCGTAAAAAATAAGGAATTTGAAATGATTTATACTTTTACTTTTGATACTTAAGTATATTTGAGCAATTACATTTACTTTTGATGCTTAAGTATATTTAAAACCGAATACTTTGACTCATTTTCTATTAATGTATCTTTACTTTTACTCAAGTATGACAACTGGGTATTTTTTCTCTGAGGGCCCAGCCATGACGCAGTTTAGTTAGCAGAAGTCTCCGTCTTGAGGGAGAATTTGTGAAACTTTTAAATGAATTCTACAATAATTTGGTATTTTACCTTGATCCCCGACAGCGTAGGTTGGATAGACTTGCAAAACAGCAACCAAAAAAGCCACTTGAAACAAAAACATTTTCAGTTCTGAGATGACACCTCTACCTCCACGCTCAGTCAAATTACAAAGGAAGTAAAGGCATTTCCTGGTTGTTTATATAAGCAGAGGAGGAGTTAATTACACACAGTATGAACAATGTGATGCACATAATAAACAATCTGTGTCTTTTTTTGGACCTTTTATTCTTCAAAGTTGTAATTTATAAAGATGGGGAGCTAGATGGACACTGTTTAACAGCAAGGAACATGCATTCTGTTCAGTTGGCAATGGAAACATGCAAAAGGTTTGAAATGACTAGGTTAGAAGTTGTGTCATATCATTCAGATGTTGATGGTTGACTTTACACATCCACAATCAACACCAGCCAAATGAACTGCTTGAACTCCAACCAGTGTGGTATTAGAACGACCCCCAGCCACTGTCTCTTATGTACTGTAATGTAAGAAGTCTAACACCAGAGGACATCCTTGCCATATGAGTGGGATGTATAGACAAAACATCTATATCAAATGTTACCTTAAGGTTAATGACAATAGAACTATTAGGCAGTTCAGAGAATACATTACTGTTAAGTTAGAGACATCATACAAATCATACACATTTTCCCTGAAAGATCATGAGCCCGTATTTGTGTGCGTGTGTATGTGTGAGTGTCTGCATGTGTGTGTGTCTGCATAAACTTGAAAAACTGAAAACAAGAGTGACAGAAGACAAAATAAATCAGAGTTTGATCTTTCCCTCTCCTCCAGAGTGTCTAATTTAAAGAAAACACGACCATATGCTGGAAAGGAATGTTTTAATGATAAAAGGAATTAAACACATATTATAATATTAAGAAGCATTGGACCAGTAACCGAAAAGTTGCTGGTTCGAATCCCTGAGCCGACTAGGTGAAAAATCTGCTCCTGTAAGTCGCTCTGGGTAAGAGCATCTGCTAAATGACTAAAATGTTAATGTATTAAATAAAACAAGGTGTGCCCAAACACAAAACTCTCTGCAGAATAGCCTTCCTAAATTTGCAGGCTAAAAAGTATATATGACAATGACAATAATTTGGAGGTTCCTTCATACAAATACATGCAGAAAGTTTGTTACAAATAATACAAGAGAGTATGAGGGACAATTGTAAACATCAGATCTGAGTTGTTCATTAATCAATAGACTTAAGTAACTCACTCACTTGTATTGGCAATGTATGAGCAGATCATATCAATCCAACAATCAAAATTCATAGTACTATACACTGAGTGTACAAACATTAGGAACACCTTCCTAATATTGAGTTGCACCCGCTTTTGCCCTCAGAATAGCCTCAATTCATCGAGGGATGGACTCTACAAGGTGTCGAAAGCTTTCCACAGGGATGCTGCTCCATGTCGACTCCAATGCTTTCCAGAGTTGTGTCAAGTTGGCTGGATGTCCTTTGGGTGGTGGACCATACTTGATACACACGGGAAATTGTTTAGCATGAAAAATCCGGCAGCATTGCAGTTCTTGACACACTCAAACCAGTGAGCCTGGCAAATACTACCATATCCCGTTCAAAGGTACTTAAATATTTTGTCTTGCCCATTCACCCTCTGAATGGCACACATACACAATCCATGTCTCAAGTCTTAAAATTCATTTTTGAACCTGTATCCTCCCCTTCATCTAAACTGATTGAAGTGGATTTAACAAGTGACATTAATAAGAGATCATAGCTTTCACCTGGATTCACCTGGTCAGTCTGTCATGGAAAGAGAAGGTTTTCTTAATGTTTTGGTAATGAAAATGTAACAAGGAAATAAAACAAAATACAGGTAACTAACCATACAAGCATCAGGTGAAAGCCATTCATACATGTATGGGACCAACCCACAGACATGACAGATCAAATATATTACAAGTAAGTAAAATAACCATCATCAAAATATGAAGAAAAAGAACCTTTTCTGACACTAAGGTTATAAGGTCTCAAAGTATGTGGGTATATAATTTGCGTAAGTCATTTGACCTGACAGATACTCTCAATGTGATAAACATTCTAATGAAATGGTGAACACAAATATCAACATAGCTACACCATGTCTAAAGGTGTGGTATTTTGTACAATGTCACCAGTAGGTGGGGACGTGGGGTACAGTTCCTTCCGCAAGAACTGCGGGTAACACTTCCTATGAATACCCTTTTCATAATGCGTTATAAGTGCATTTATATCACCTTATAATCTATGCAATATTTATACATTACAATGACCGACTGGGCACAGACGTCAAATCAATGTCTATTCCACGTTGGTTTAACGTAATTTAATTGAAATGATGTGGAAACAACGTTGATTCAACCAGTGTGTGCCTCAGTGGGTTATGATTATGAAGCAAAGTGGTATGCCCTACATGAAATACTCTTTAGGAAATTGTGTCAGAGGGGTATACTATAACAACTTCACGTAGGAGTTCCACACTCCCGTTAAAGGGATAGTTCACCCAAATTACAAAATGTCATTTGCTTTCTTTACTCTGTAAGCAGTCTATGGACAAGCTCAGACAGCAATCCATGGTTTGGTTTTGGATGGGTGGGCGTATAAAGCAAACATCTAACAACCCAAAGGTTGCGTGTTCGAATCTCATCACGGGATACTTTAGCATTTTCGCTAATTAGCAACTTACTACTTTTTAGCTACTTTGCAACTGCTTACCATGTTAGCTAAACCTTCCCTAACCTTAATCCTTTAACCTAACTCCTAACCCTAACCTTAACCCCTAGGCCCTAGCCTAGCTAACGTTAGCCACCTAGCTAACCTTAACCACAAGACATTTGAATTTGTAACATATCATACGTTTTGCAAATTCGTGACATATTGTACAAATTGCAATTCGTAACATATTGTAAGAATTGCAATTCGTAACATATCATACACATTTTTATTCGTAACATATAATATGAAATGGATGATGGACAACCACAAATTAATACATACCATACGAAACGTAACATATAGTATCATACTAACTGGAATATCCTGGACATATTTTTACTATGTTACTACCCCTGAGTCCAGGTTGGGGGGGGGGGGGGGGGGGGGGGGGGCATAAAAGACTGTAAAAACACCAGCAAATCAGCTCCAAGTGATTTTAATTTAGGAAAACTGTTCCAAAGTATTCCCATGTATAATATAAAGATATATGTGATCATATACAAATGTAAGCAAGGTTTGAAATTATAATGTTTTAGGCAAATATTATATCTGTTTGGGCTTCTTGCGGTTCATTTGCAGTCGGCTGAATATAGTTGATGATCCCTGCTTTAGGATGATATGGACATTAAATGCAAAAATGCTTATATCAGGGTCATTGACTTGGATTTGTGCCACAAATGCTACAATGTTAGCATTTCTGTGACCAAGTACAGTAAACAAGACCAAAGCATTGATTGCTTTCTTACCTTGTCCATAGACTGCTCACAGGGTATGTAATTTTGTAATTTTGCAATTTGGGTGAATTATCCCTTTATGCCTGCAAGACAAAGTACATAGGTGTAAGAGGGTGTGCAGTGAAATTAGAATATAGCCTACCACTTAATGAGCACAGAATGTATAATAAAATGCTCCTAATGTGCTTTTCAAATATGGTATCTGGCATAGTAATACTTTGCTTCATAAGGCATTATACATCCTGGTGATAATGCTCTATGCAGTTATAAATGTTCATGAGTAGTTATTAGCACCTATGTTGTGCATTATGATGCATTATGCATAGGTGTTATTAATGCACCTATAATGCATTATAAAGAGAACATCCATATGAAGTGTTAACTGTTTTAACTGGTCAATCATGCTTTCCTATGAAAACGGTGGTTTAAATAAAGTCTGTTGTAGTATCTTCTAGTCTCTAAAAGGAAAAATGGAACATTAACTTTCTTTACTGAAAGTAGGATTACAGGTGTCGGTGTGCGTTAAATGTCTGTGAATTTTTTTTGCTGAAGTTGGTACATGCAAGTTATTTTAACACTGACATGCTGTCACGTAGAGCGTGGATGTGGTGTGGAATCAAGCGCAGGACAAACAGATGCTTCGTTCAAACGTCTTTAGTACAGACACGAAAAAAACAAGCCACACGGCTAAACACAAACCGGCAGGCAAGCGAACTTTACGCACACCGGGTACAAGGCAAAGCAAAATGCGCACACTGTGCGGACACTCTCTCTAAAACAAATAACGAGAGATAAATGAACTAGCATCCCAAGCTGACAAAGAACAATTACACACAACACATGACCAAACCCAAGAGAACTTATAGGACACATAATTAACACTAAGAATGAACAGGTGTACAAAACAGACCAAACCAAACAAACATCGAAACATAGAACGGTGGCAGCTAGTACTCCGGAGACGACGACCGCCGAAGCCTGCCCGAACAAGGAGGAGGAGCAGCCTCGGCCGAAACCGTGACAGTACCCCCCCCCTTGACGCGCGGCTCCAGCCGTGCGCCGACCCCGGCCTCGAGGACGACCAGGAGGACGCGGAGCAGGGCGCGTGGGATGACCACGATGGAACTCGGTCAGAAGAGACTGGTCTAAGATGTCCCTCCTCGGCACCCAGCACCGCTCCTCCGGGCCGTACCCCTCCCACTCCACGAGATATTGGAGACCCCCTATCCGGCGTCTCGAATTCAGGATGGACCGAACAGTGTACGCCGGAGCCCCCTCGATGTCCAGCGGGGGCGGAGGAATCTCTTCTATCTCATAGTCCTGGAGTGGACCAGCTACCACCGGCCTGAGGAGAGACACATGGAACGAGGGGTTAATATTCTTGTAATCAATAGGCAGTTGTAACCTGTAACACACCTCGTTCAACCTCCTCAGGACTTTAAAAGGCCCCACAATCCGCCGACCCAGCTTCCGGCAGGGCAGGCGGAGGGGCAGGTTTCTGGTCGAGAGCCAGACTCGATCTCCCGGTGCGTACACCGACCCCTCACTGCGGTGGAGATCGGCGCTCGTCTTATGTCGACGGATGGCCCGCTGCAGATGGACGTGTGCAGCGTTCCACGTCTCCTCCGAGCGCCGCACCCACTCATCCACCGCAGGGGCCTCGATCTGGCTCTGATGCCAAGGTGCCAGAGCCGGCTGGTACCCTAACACACACTGGAAATGAGTTAGTTTAGTGGAGGAGTGGCGGAGAGAGTTCTGTGCCATCTCGGCCCAGGGAACATACCTCGCCCACTCCTCCGGCCGGCCCTGGCAATCCGACCTCAGAAACCTACCCACATCCTGGTTTACTCGTTCGACCTGCCCATTGCTCTCCGGGTGGTACCCCGAGGTAAGGCTCACCGAAACCCCCAAGCGCTCCATGAACGCTCTCCAGACTCTGGAGGTAAACTGGGGGCCTCGATCAGACACTATATCCTCGGGTACCCCGTAATGCCGGAAGACGTGGGTGAATAGTGCCTCAGCGGTCTGTAGGGCAGTAGGGAGACCCGGCATGGGAAGGAGACGACAGGCCTTCGAGAACCGATCCACAACGACCAGGATGGTGATATTCCCCTGTGAGGGGGGAAGGTCTGTAACAAAATCCACCGAGAGGTGAGACCAGGGTCGTTGTGGAACGGGCAGGGGTTGTAACTTTCCCCTGGGCAAGTGTCTGGGCGCCTTACTCTGGGCAGACACCGAGCAGGAGGAGACATAAACCCTCACATCCCTGGCTAACGTTGGCCACCAGTACTTTGTGCTAAGGCAGTGCACTGTCCGGCCAATACCTGGATGTCCAGAGGAGGGTGACGTGTGAGCCCAATAAATGAGTCGATCCCGAACCTCGAGCGGAACGTACGTCCGACCCACAGGACACTGTGGAGGGCTAGGGTCGGTACGTAACGCCCGCTCGATTTCAGTATCGACCTCCCACACCACCGGTGCCACCAGACAAGACTTCGGTAGTATGGGAGTGGGCTCAACGGACCTCTCCTCTGTGTCATACCGCCGAGACAGGGCGTCTGCCTTTCCGTTCTGGGACCCAGGGATGTACGTGATCTTAAAGACGAACCGGGCTAGAAACATGGTCCACCGAGCCTGGCGAGGATTCAGTCTCCTAGCTGCCCGAATGTATTCCAGGTTACGGTGGTCAGTCAAAATTAGGAAAGGGTGTTGAGCCCCCTCAAGCCAATGCCTCCACACCTTTAGGGCCTGTACCACGGCTAACAGCTCCCTGTCCCCTACGTCATAATTTCGCCGAAGTAAACAGGTCCTTCAGTCTCCCAAAAGCCCTGTCCGCCTCAGCTGACCACCGCAAGCGCACCGGACCCTCCTTGAGAAGGGACGTTATGGGAGCTGCCACCTGTCCAAAACCCCGGAAAAACCTCCGGTAGTAATTCGCAAAGCCCAAGAACTGCTGCACCTCTTTAACCGTGGTTGGGGTTTGCCAATTACGCACGGCTGACACACGGTCAACCTCCATCTTCACCCCTGACGCGGACAACTGATAACCCAAAAAGGAGACCGAAAGAACAGGAAGAACAGACATTTCTCTGCCTTGACATACAGGTCGTGCTCCAACAGCCTCCTCAACACTCAGCGCACCAGGGCTACATGCTCGGCTCGGGTAGAACTGTACACCAGAATATTGTCTATGTACACGACCACTCCCTGCCCCTGCATAACCCGGAAAATCTCATCCACAAAGGATTGGAAGACTGACGGAGCATTCATTAACCCGTATGGCATGACGAGATACTCGTAATGACCTGAGGTAGTACTAAATGCTGTCTTCCATTCATCGCCCTCCCTAATGCGCACCAAGTTGTATGCGCTCCTGAGGTCCAATTTAGTGAAGAACCGTGCCCCGTGTAATGACTCCGTCATAGTCGCAATCAGAGGGAGTGGATAACTATATTTCACAGTAATCTGATTGAGACCGCGGTAATCAATACACGGGCGCAAACCTCCATCTTTTTTCTTCACAAAAAAGAAGCTTGAGGACGCAGGGGAAGTGGAGGGCCGTATGTATCCCTGTCTCAGAGACTCTGCAATATATGTCTCCATCGCCCTCTTCTCCTCTTGCGACAAAGGATACACATGGCTCCGCGGGAGCGCAGCTCCTGCCTGGAGGTCTATCGCACAATCCCCCCGTCTATGAGGTGGCAATCGCGCCGCCCTCGCCTTGCTAAACACAAGTGCTAAATCCTCATACTCGGGGGGAACGTGCATTGCGGGCATTTGGTTTGGACTCTCCACGAGGTCGCCCCTACGGAAACACCCAGACATAGCCCCACACACTGGGCAGACCACCCCTTAAGAGCCCTCTCTCGCCACGAAATGGTGGGATCATGAGTAATCAACCAGGGAAGCCCCAGCACCACCGGATACGCAGGAGAGTCGATCAGATATAGCTGAATCGTCTCCTCGTGACCCCCCTGCGTCTCCATCCTAAGTGGCGCTGTGACCTCCCTAATCAACCCGGATCCCAACGGACGGCTATCTAGGGCATGTACAGGGAAGGGATTATTAACCGGAAGGAGAGGGATCCCTAACTCTATACAAAATGTTCGATCTACAAAATTCCCAGCTGCGCCTGAATCTACTAGCGCCTTATGCTGGGAACGAGGTGCAACCTGTGAAAAACAAACAGGTATGGTTAGGTGCACGACAGAGAGCTCTGGGTAAGTGGGGCGCCTACTCACCTGGGAGGACTCCCTAGTGCGTGGCCTGCCGTCTCGTCCTCCTGGAGACCCTCCCCAGCACCTAGCCGCAGTGTGCCCTCCACGGCCACAGTTGGTGCAGGGGACGGCCCCCCTCGGACTCCTTCTCCTCCGTTCTCTAGCGCCAGCACCCCCGAGCTCCATGGGACTCGGCTCGGAGGTGCCGGAGGGTGGAATGGGCGACCCCCACCCAGGACGTCCGCGGGTGGCGAGCAGGGTGTCTAGCCGAATGGACATGTCAACCAATTGGTCAAACGTGAGAGTGGTGTCCCTGCAGCCTCGGCCGAAACCGTGACACATGCTAGCTCTCAATTCAGAAATAATTAATAATTGCTTCAGTAAAATAGAGCATCCGAGACTGGGCCCTGTGAGAATGATGTTTCATCTAAACTAGATTACCAAAAGTATGTGGACACCTGCTCGTCGAACATCTCATTCCAAAATCATGGGCATTAATATGGAGCTTTCCACTAGATGTTGGAACACTGCTGCGGGGACTTGCTTCCATTCAGCAAAAAGAGCATTAGTGAGGTCGGGCTCACAGTCAGCGTTCCAATTCATCCCAAAGGTGCAGGCCAGTCAAGTTCTTCCATACCGATCTCAACAAATAATTTCTGTATGGACCTCGCTTTGTACACGGGGGCATTGTCATGCTGAAACAGGAAAGGGCCTTCCCCAAACTGTTGCCACAAAGTTGGAAGCATAGAACCATCTAGAATGTCATTGTATGCTGTAGCGTTAAGATTTCCCTTCACTGGAACTAAGGGTCCTAGCCTGAACCATGAAAAACAGGTCCAGACCATTATTCCAACTTTACAGTTTGCGTTATGCATTGGGGCAGGTATCGTTCTCCTGGCATCCCCCAAACCCAAATATGTCCGATGGACTGCCAGATGGTGAAGCGGGATTCATCACTCTCGAGAACGCGTTTCAACTGCTTCGTAGTCCAATGGCGGCAAGCTTTACACCACTCCAGCCGACGCTTGGCATTGCGCATGGTGATCTTAGGCTTGTGTGTGGCTGCTCGGCCATGGAAACCCAATTTAATGAAGCCCTGACAAACAGTTATTGTTCTGACGATGATTGCAGAGGCAGTTTGGAACTCGGTAGTGAGTGTTGCAACTGAGGACAGACGATTTTTACACGTTACGCACTTCAGCACACGACGGTCCCATTCTGTGTGCTTGGCTGGCCTACCACTTTGTGGCTGAGCCGTTGTTGCTCCACAATAACAGCACTTACAGTTAACCGGGGAAGCTCTAGCGGGGCAGAAATTTGATGAACTGACTTGTTGGAAAGGTGGCATTCTATGACGGTGCCACATTGAATGTCACTGAGCTCTTTAGTAATTCTACTGCCAATGTTTGTCTATGGAGATTGCATGGCTGTGTGCTCGATTTTATACATCTGTCAGACACGGTGTGGCTGAAATAGCCAAATCCACTAATTTGAAGCGGTGTCCACATACTTTTGTATATACTGTGTAAATAACGCTGGGTCAATGTTTAGCTGTATTTGACATGTCCACAAGACATTGAGACCTCATGACCTTGGAAATGTCTATAGTAAAGAGGTTTACGTTTTATCCATCTTCTCATGTGAATGTGATATATATTAGCTTGTATGTATAGTATACAATACTAGTGTAAGTATGATCTTACCATACTTTCATATCATTATAATGTTGTATAGCTAATATGTGACATGCTGTATCATAATCAGTCATAAGTCGCAGTCATTTTCAATAGTAATACAAAATGTAGATAATAATAATTTAGATAATAGTAATTTTGTCATTTTAGTTATCTAAAAGTCTTGGGCTGTTTTTGAATTTCAACTGATTTCACTAGAACATGTTTCCTAACCTATCCAGATTACAGCTGTCGCATAGAAAATTAACTTAATAAACTGTTGAGGTTTCTGAAAATCACTGTTCATTAAAACACACTGCTCAGAATGTGTCTTGGGGTTGATATGACTGATTATGATGAAGCTAGTCACATATGTGTATCTTATAATATGCACTGTATATCATATATTACTGTATCTTATCATATCTTATTAGGTTCTCTTTTGTTATACAAACGTCCACCGCTTGTTACAGTTCTCCTCTTCTTGACTCCATATCATTAGGTCCTTTGTCCTTAGGAAAAACACAAGAGTTACAAATATGCTGGAGCAAAAAGACAACCAGCCCCGTCATTTTAGATACCAAGACAAACAACTCACCAGTTGGCATAAACAGTACTTACTATTAACTCAGGTTTGCTGACTTGGTCCTTGTCCAAGGCCTGTTTGTCCAATAGACCAGTGGTCTCCTTTGCAACTCTGTTAGACATGGGAGGTCGTCCATTCATCTGAGGAGGTCCTGGACTCTGTGCATCAGGAGTCAGTTCCTTGGTCTTGTTGTTAACCCTGTTGAAGAAATAAGACATCAACATTCACGATCCACCATAATACTGTCCCCTATAGAGACGGAGGCTAACATGAACCAAGTGACGATGGGGTTGGTGAGGTTATCATCCAATGAGTACTGGATGTATCAATATGTAGTGAAGTTTACCTGATGTCAGGGGGTTCAGCGTGTGTCTTCTGACAGGATTCAGGGTATGTTCCCCCACTGTCTGTGGGCTTCCTGTCCTCCCCTTCTAGCACACCTTCCTCTACTGGGCTTCTAAGGGTGATTATTACATGAATAAGAATTTAAGGATCTGTTTTAGGGGGGTACACATGGTCTACATGTTCATGGCCTAAATTACAGAGGACTGACTCACCTGCAGAGGAGGGGTGAAGTCTCACCAGCACCCTGACCTGGAGCCCCATCGGTCAGGTGTGATTCCCTGTGGTGTAAGATACAGACTGGATCAGGAAACATGACCTCAAACAGTTATTTAACCTCCTCTACCATCCCATGGAACTTTAAACACAGACAAAAGTGTTTGAAATGAAATACACATTCTCACCTTCTATATGGCACGCATCCATTGCTCTGAGGTTGACCCAGAAGCTGTGCGTCATCAGTCTGGCCGTTAACCCTGTGGGAGCAATACCAGGGTGATCATCAGGGTTAAAACTTATGTTCCACCACAAACAACACTGTCCTCCATAGAGGCAGAGACTAACATGATCCATGGGATCAATTCTGAAGGGAGAAATGAGATTGTCATTCAATGGATAATGAGGATCTATCAAAGGAGTCCTCATGTGGAGAATTTACCTGACAACCTTGGGTACATTCAGTGGAGGGGAATCAGCATGTGTCTTCTGACAGGATTCAGTGTCTGCTCTGTCATTGTCTGACGGCTTTCCGTCCTCCACTCCTAGTACGCCTTCTTCTCCTTGGTCGCTAAAGGGGAGATTATTATATTGCATTTAATGATATTGTTTGGGAGGGGTACATATTTTGTCCATGTCCAAAGCCTATATTACAGAGGACTGATTCACAAATATTACATTTTGTGTAGCATCACATGCAACTTTAAAGTCAAAAGATGGCTGCTGCTACATGTAGCGGACATGAGTAGGGCTCATGGTCTCGTGATGAGGTAGCCCTGCCTGCAACTTCACAATTAGTGTCACCCACGGCCCAACAGGACATTTCTGCTTGGGCTAACAGTCAAAACGTTGGTTTCTCCCATGGGAGACCCGGGTTCGATCCTGCCCATGACATACACACAGAATAGTGTAAAAGCCAGGATCTCACCTGTCAGAGAGCACCTGTCCATTAATCTGAGGTTGACCCAGAGTCTCAGCATCAGGAGGCAGGTCATCAGTATGGTCCTTAGTGCTGTAGGAGTAATAAGACATACAGTAATCAGAGTTCACATTTATTACGACCCCTTCCTCCACCACCACAATGTCCTCTATGGAGACAGAAACTAACAGAAACTAACATGACCCCTGGGATCAATATATCAAGGGATTCTGATGTGGAAAAGTTTACCTGTCTGTTCCCATATTGTTCATCTCAATATCATTATTGGTCTGGCTTGGAAACCTATGTAGTAAGATACAGTATGCATTAAATCAGGATACATTTATAGTGCACACACAACACTACAAAGGGCAAGGAAATAACTTGTAGGTGGTAATAAAATAAACAGAAGATTTCTGACATAAATTTCTGAGAACACAACAGTTTGGTGGTCTCTAAAGTAAACTTGTGATTGGGGTCAGAACCTTTTCAGTCAAGTTGTTTTAATACGAAGGGGTGAGAATTGTGTGCCAGTGGTTGTATGTGGAATGTACTGTTGTGTCATAATGAAACTACCCTTACCCCTTCTTCAGCTTTTTGTACACTAACCAACCAACACCGAGCAACATAAACAAAATTATGATGGCAACAGCAATAACAACTGAAAAAAAAGAGACAGGGTTTACAATCAAAGCAACAATCATAATAGTTTAAATGGTTGAACATAGTTTTGCCCATTGATAATGGCTATGATATTGTTTCAACTATTTAATGTTTTTAATCTTAATAAGAGAGTGTTACTTTACCACAAAATGATCACCTAGACTCACTTACCTGGGATGAGCCATGGGCGAATGTTGTTATGGTCTTGGTTTTTGTGGTCGACATCCTGCTTTACATTATCTTAAAAATAACAGGATAAACATAGTTAATGACATTTATAACAGAGAAGCATTTTGATGACTACCCAACAGAGAGCCACTGGAAACAAGAGCCCTCCTTCAATATGCTCTGCTCTGTTGTTACAGAGGAACACTCACCTGCAGTTTTATTCTGACTGTCAGGCGCTTTCTCCAAAGGCTTCTTTGGCTCATCTAGAATAAGACAATATATATGTATGAGTAGGTTATACTCACATACACAGAATGTCTTCTCTGAACCCGGTAATATAAGCTACTCAGATCTAGATTTCATTAATTTATGCTCCACCATATCAACAAGAATATTCAGCATTATACAGTGAAAGTACTTCTTACTCAAGAATTGATGGATGGTTGATCCTCAAATAGATATTTGCTGGATTCTGTGTTCTCCTGAAGTTTAAGCTTTTTAGTTGGGCTGAACACTAGACAAAAAAAGTTGTACAATAATAACAAAACAATAAATGGATATACTGTATCTTTCCGGACCTTACAGGCCATCGGTCGATAAATCCAGAAAGAAAACCTTATCAAAACATACAGGCCAATGGGCTATAGGCTACATGATGCATGCGACTATGATTTGAAAAAGTCACAAAAAAATGCGCTGTTTCTTGCCTCACAAGTGATAATATTCTCACCCATCAGACTATTCTCAATTTAATCTTGTCTTTAGATATACTAAATAATATGTGTGTGAAATCAGTTTTGATTTAGAATGGGCCATTATAATGCCCCTGTCGGAACATGGGCAGGGGAAATAATTATATGCACTTGAATAGCAAATGGAGGACACTTTTCCAGCGGTTAATTTTCATGCCAGCCAGGTAGGCTACTCTGGTTGTAAAGTGAAGCAATGTGCTTAATATGAACAAAGTTGAGAAATAAATATAGTAGGCCTAGCTTATAGAAAGCTGATGGGATCCTCTTCTTTTTAATATAGGCCATCAAAACTGTTTTCTCACGCAATTGTATAGCATAGCCTATAGAAAAATGTTGCGCAAAATGGGCTTATAGGAACACTTATTTTATTCCATGCATCAACCAGTTATGAAGAGCTGGCTCTTGCTGCGCAACAGATGATCCTATTCCGCTCAAACTCTGAATGCCAGGCCTGTCATGAAGTGTTTGATTTGATTTTCGATTGCATTTGCATTGATGTCAGAGTGATTTGAGGGACAATAGAATGCTAAGTACCAGACCATTAGCGATTGACCATTAGCAAGTTTGGTAGGCTACTAATGACCATCAGCGGCATCAGAGTGCAGTTTTGGAGAAGCCAAGTTACCGTAACTCAACAGTCAAGAGGAATTTGACTGCAACAATCACTTAAATGGTTTAACATAGTTTTGCCCATTGATAATGGCTATGATATTGTTGCAATATAGAATACAAGATGGCGCCGACAGACATGGCAGCTCTGCTTCTAGCTTCTAAGCAACTTTGCACAATTTAGTTTTTGTGTGTGTTACTTCTTACATTATTAGCCCAGAACATTTTTTGTCTTATTACATACAGCAGGAAATACATTTGGGATATCAAAGCAGCGGTAACTCACCAGCATTACAACTAGAAATACGACTTTTCCCGAATTGGATCCTTTGTCCGTACCACCCAGGGCAATTGAACTTATCCCAGAGGCTGCTCCAAGACGCCGACGGCAGAGAAAAGGTATTTGGAGGGACAAGAACGTTGGCAGCCAGTATGGCAATGGAACATTTAGAACAAACGACTGGGTCGCTTCCATAGATACAGAACAAAAAGACTGAACGATTGGGTCGCGTCTCCAGCAACCGAAACGATAGAACGAACGACCAGCCGGCTTGGCTAGCAACCCTAGATTTGTGTCGGGACTATATCTTGTGGAGGATGAAATAGTATGAATAAATTCATTAAAATAACGTTTTTTAATAAAAATATCTCAATCATTATTTGAATATCTTGGTAACCCTTTGTATAAAAGTGATAATGCCCTTGAAGCTGGTGTATGGAGGATAGACAGTGCATTCGGAAAGTATTCAGACCCCTTCACTTTACAGCCTTATTCTAAAATGGATTATATAAATTTTTACCCTCATCAATCTACACACAATACCCCATAATGACAAAGCGAAGACAGGATTTAAAAATAAAAACAGAAATACCTTATTTACATAAGTATTCAAGCGCTTTGCTCTGAGACTCGAAATTGAGCTCAGGTGCATCCTGTTTCCATTGATCATCCTTGAGATGTTTCAACAACTTGATTGGAGTCCACCTGTGGTAAATTCAATTGATTGGACATGATTTGGAAAGGCACACACCTGTCTATATAAGGTCCCACAGTTGACAGTGCATGTCAGAGCAAAAATCAAGTCATGAGGTCGAAGGAATTGTCCGTAGAGCTCCGAGACAGGATTGTGTCGAGGCACAGATCTGAGTAAGGGTACCAAAAAATATCTGCAGCATTGAAGATCCTCAAGAACACAGTGGACTCCATCATTCTTGAATGGAAGAAGTTTGGAACCATCAAGACTTCCTAGAGCTGGCCGACCGGGCCAAACTGAGCAATCGGGGGAGAAGGGCCTTGGTCGGGGAGGTGACCAAGAACCCGATGGTCACTCTGACAGAGCTCTAGAGCTCCTCTGTGGAGATGGGAGAACCTTCCAGAAGGACAACCATCTCTGCATTACTCCACCAATCAGGTCTTTATGGTAGAGTGGCCACATGGAAGCCACTCCTCAGTAAAAGGCACATGACAGCCCGTTTGGAGTTTGCCAAAAGGCACCTAAAGGACTCTCAGAACATGAGAAACAAGATGCTCTGGTCTGATGAAACCAAGATTGAACTCTTTGCCCTGAATGCCAAGTGTCACGTCTGGAGGAAATATGGCACCATTCCTACGGTGAAGCATGGGTGTGGCAGCATCATGCTGTGGGGATGTTTTTCAGCGGCAGGGACTGGGAGACTAGTCAGGATTGAGGGAAAGATTAACGGAGAAAAGTAACGAGAGATCCTTAATGAAAACTTGCTCCAGTGCCCTCAGGACCTCAGACTGGGGCTAAGGTTCACCTTCCAACAGGACAACGACCCTAAGCACACAGCCAAGACAACGGAGGAATGGCTTCGGGACATGTCTCTGAATGTCCTTGAGTGGCCCAGCCAGAGCCTGGACTTGAACCCGATCGAACATCTCTGAAAATAGCTGTGCAGCGACGCTCCCCATCCAACCTGACAGAGCTTGAGAGGATCTGCAGATAAGAATGGGAGAAACTCCCCAAATACAGGTGTGCCAAGCTTGTAGCATCATAACCCAGAAGACACGAGGCTGTAATAGCTGCCAAAGGTGCTTCAACAAAGTACAGAGTAAAAGGTCTGAATACTTATGTAAATTTATATTTCCGTTTTTTATTTTTTATACATTTGCAAAAAATTATAAAAACCAGTTTTTGCTTTGTCATTATGGAGTATTGTGTTTAGATTGATAACGTAAAAAAATTATTTAATCAATTTTAGAATAAGGCTTTAACGTAACAAAATGTGGAAAAAGTCAAGGGGTCTGAATACTTTCAGAATTTTCTGTATTGGCACGGTTTGCTAATATATCCTCCAAACACCGGCTTCTCTGGCATTCTCACTTAATTAACTACTCATGGTGTGATTGTGATAACGTACAGGAACTCAAATCCTTTTGTTCACCCGATCTAGAATACCTCACAATCAAATGCCAACCGTATTACCTCCCAAGAGAATTCTCTTCGGTTATAGTCACAGCTGTGTATATTCCCCCTCAAGCCGATACCACGACGGCCCTCAAGGGACTACACTGGATTTTGTGCAAACTGGAAACCACATATCCTGAGGCCGCATTTATTGTAGCTGGGGATTTTAACAAAGCAAATTTGAGGAAAACACTACCAAAGTTCTATCAACACATTGCCTGTAGTACTCACGCATCAAAGACTCGACCACTGTTACTCTCCCTTCCGGGATTGCTACAAGGCCTTCCCCCGCCCTCCCTTCGGCAAATCAGATCACGACTCCATTCTGCTCCTCCCTTCCTATAGGCAGAAACACAAACAGTTTAGTACCCGTGCTAAGGTCTATTCAACACTGGTCTGACCAATCGGAATCCTTGCTTCAAGATTGTTTTGATCACGCGGACTGGGATATGTTCCAGGTTGCCTCTGAGAATAACATTGACATATACACAGACACGGTGACGGAGTTCATAAGGAAGTGTACAGGGGATGTTGTTCCCACTGTGACTATTAAAACCTACCCAAACAAAAAACTGTGGATAGATGCCAGCATTCGCAGAAAACTGAAAGCGCGAACCACCGCATTTAACTGCGGCAAGGTGACTGGGAATATGGTTGAATACAAACAGTGTAGTTATTCCCTCTGTAAGGCAATCAAACAGGCAAAAAGTCAGTACAGAGACAAAGTGGAGTCACAATTCAACGGCTCAAATACGAGACGTGTGTGGCAGGGTCTTCAGACAATCACGGATTACAAAGGGAAAACCAGCCACATTGTGGACACCGACGTCTTGCTCCCGGACAAGCTAAACACCTTCTTCACCCGCTTTGAGGATAACACAGTGCCACCAGCGCGGCCCACTCCCAGGGACTGTGGGCTCTCCTTCTCCGTGGCCGATGTGAGTAAGACATTTAAGCGTGTTAACCCTCGCAAGGCTGCCGGCCCAGACGGCATCCATAGCCGCGTCCTCAGAGCATGCGCAGACCAGCTGGCTGGAGTGTTTATGGACATATTCAATCTCTCCCTATCCCAGATTGCTGTCCCCACTTGCTTCAAGATGTCCACCATTGTTCCTGTACCCAAGAAAGCAAAGGTAACTGAACTAAATACCTATCGCCCAGTGGCACTCACTTCTGTCATCATGAAGTGCTTTGAGAGGCCAGTTAAGGATCACATCACCTCTACCTTACCTGACACCCTAGACCCACTTCAATTTGCATACCATCCCAATAGATCCACAGACGATGCAATCGCCATCGCACTGCACACTGCCCTATCCCATCTGGACAAGAGGAATACCTATGTAAGAATGTTGTTCATTGACTATAAGCTCGGGCCCTGGGTCTGGACCCCGCCCTGTGCAACTGGGTCCTGGACTTCCTGACGGGCCGCCCCCAGGTGGTGAAGGTATGGAACAACACCTCCACTACGCTGACCCTCAACACAGGGGCCCCACAAGGGTGTGTGCTCAGACCCCTTCTGTACTCACTGTTCACCCATGACTGCGTGACCACGCACGCCTCCAACTCAATCATCAAGTTTTCAGACGACACAACAGTAGTAGACCTGATTACCAACAATGACGAGACAGCCTACAGGGGGGAGGTGAGGGCCCTGGCGGAGTGGTGCCAGGAAAATAACCTGTCCCTCAACAAAACGAAGGAGCTGATCGTGGACTTCAGGAGACAGCACTGGGAGCACGCCCCTATCCACATCGACGGGACCGCAGTGGAGAAGGTGTAAAGTTTCAAGTTCCTCAGCATACACATCACTGATAATCTGAAATGGTCCACCCACACAGACAGTGTGGTGAAGAAGGCTCAACAGCGCCTCTTCAACCTCAGGAGGACTGAAGACATTCGGCTTGGCCCCTAAGACCCTTACAAACTTTTAAAGATGCACAATTGAGAGCATCCTGTCGGGCTGTATCACCGCCTGGTACGGCAACTGCACCGCCCACAACCGCAGGGCTCTCCAGAGGGTGGTGCAGTCTGCCCAACGCATCACCGGAGGCACACTGCCTGCCCTCCAGGACACCTACAGCACCCAATGTCACAGGAAGGCCAAAAAGATCAAGGACATCAACCACCCGAGCTACGTCCTGTTCACCCCGCTATCATCCAGAAGGCGAGGTCAGTACAGGTGCATCAAAGCTGGGACAGAGAGACTGAAAAACAGCTTCTATCTCAAGGCCTATCAGACTGTTAAATAGCCATCACTAGCCAGCTACCACCCGGTTACTCCACCCTGCAACTTAGAGCCTGCTGCCCTATGTACAGTTGAAGTCGGAAATTTACATACACTTAGGTTGGAGTCATTAAAACTCGTTTTTTAACCACTCCACAAATTTCTTGTTAACAAACTACAGTTTTGGCAAATCGGTTAGGACATCTACTTTGTGCATGACACAAGTAATTTTTCCAACAATTATTTACAGACAGATTATTTCACTTATAATTCACTGTATAACAATTCCAGTGGGTCAGAAGTTTACATACACTAAGTTGACTGTGCCTTTAAACAGCAATTGGAGGTGTACCTGTGGATGTATTTCAAGGCCTACCTTCAAACTCTGTGCCTCTTTGCTTGACATCATGGGAAAATCAAAAGAAATCAGCCAAGACCTCAGAAAAACAATTGTAGACCTCCACAAGTCTGGATCATCCTTGGGAGCAATTTCCAAACGCCTGAAGGTACCACGTTCATCTGTACAAACAATAGCACGCAAGTATAAACACCATGGGACCACGCAGCCGTCATACCGCTCAGGAAGGAGACGCGTTCTGTCTCCTAGAGATGAATGTACTTTGGTGCGAAAAGTGCAAATCAATCCCAGAACAACAGCAAAGGACCTTGTGAAGATGCTGGGGGAAACAGGTACAAAAGTATCTATATCCACAGTAAAATGACCTGAAAGGCCGCTCAGCAAGGAAGAAGCCACTGCTCCAAAACATTTTACATTTACATTTTAGTCATTTAGCAGACGCTCTTATCCAGAGCGACTTACAGTTAGTGAATACCTTTTTTGTATTTATTTTGTAATTTTTTTTATATATTTTTTTTTTTATACTGGCCCCCCATGGGAATCGAACCCACAACCCTGGCGTTGCAAACGCCATGCTCTATCAACTGAGCTACATCCCTGCCGGCCATTCCCTCCCCTACCCTGGACGACGCTGGGCCAATTGTGCGCCGCCCATGAGTCTCCCGGTCGCGGCCGGCTGCGACAGAGCCTGGATTCGAACCAAGATCTCTAGTGGCACAGTTAGCACTGCGATGCAGTGCCTTAGACCACTGCGCCACTCAGGAGCTCAAAACCAGGAGCTCAAAACTCAGGAGCTCAAAACCACCATAAAAAAGCCAGACTAAGGTTTGCAACTGCACATGGGGACAAAGATCGTACTTTTTGGAGAAATGTCCTCTGGTCTGATGAAACAAAAATAGAACTGTTTGGCCATAATGACCATCGTTATGTTTGGAGGAAAAAGGGGGTCGCTTGCAAACCGAAGAACACCATCCCAACCGTGAAGCACGGAGGTGGCAGCATCATGCTGTGGTGGTGCTTTGCTGCAGGAGGGACTGGTGCACTTCACAAAATAGATGGCATCATGAGGAAGGAAAATTATGTGGATATATTGAAGCAACATCTCAAGACATCAGTCAGGAAGTTAAAGCTTGGTCGCAAATGAGTCTTCCAAATGGACAATGACCCCAAGCATACTTCCAAAGTTGTGGCAAAATGCCTTAAGGACAACAATGTCAAGGTATTGGAGTGGCCATCACAAAGCCCTGAGCTCAATCCTATAGAAAATGTGTGGGCAAAACTTAAAAAGCGTGTGCGAGCAAGGAGGCCTACAAACCTGACTTAGTTACACCAGCTCTGTCAGGAGGAATGGGCCTAAATTCACCCAACTTATTGTGGGAAGCTTGTGGAAGGCTCCCCGAAACGTTTGACCCAAGTTAAACAATTTAAAGGCAATGCTACCAAGTACTAATTGAGTGTATGTAAACTTCTGGCCCACTGGGAATGTGATGAAAGAAATAAAAGCTGAAATAAACCATTCTCTCTACCATTATTCTGGCATTTCACATTCTTAAAATAAAGTGGTGATCCTAACTGACCTAAGACAGGGAATCTTTACTAGGATTAAATGTCAGGAATTGTGAAAAACTGAGTTTAAATGTATTTGGCTAAGGCGTATGTAAACTTCTGACTTCAACTGCACATAGACATGGAATCACTGGTCACTTTAATAATGGAACACTAGTCACTTTAATTATGTTTACATACTGTTGTACTCATTTATATGTATATACTGTATTTTAGTCACTGCCACTCCGACATTGCACGTCTTAATTCCATTCTTTTACTTTTAGATTTGTGTGTATTGTTGTGAATTGTTAGATACTATTGCACTGTTGGAGCTAGGAACACAAGCATTTCGCTAAACCCGCAATAACATCTGCTAAATATGTGTATGTGACCAACAACATTTGATTTGATTTAAACTATTTCATGTTTTTAAGCTTAATAAGAGAGTTCTACAGTACTTTACAATGATCACCTGGACTCACTCACCTGGGATGAGCCATGAGCCAGTGTTGTCATGGTTGGGTTTTTTGTCGTCGACATCAGTCACATTATCTTCAAAATTAAATTAAAAACATAGCTAATTAAATTAATAACAGAGAAGCATGCATTTTGATGACTACCCAACAGAGAGCCACTGCAAACAACAGCCTTCCTTCAATATGCTCTGCTCTGTTAATACAGAGGAACACTCACCTGCAAGTTTTGTCTGACTGTCAGGCTCTTTCTCCAAAGAAAAAAAATATATATATGTACAGCGAGGGAAAAAAGTATTTGATCCCCTGCTGATTTTGTACGTTTGCCCACTGACAAAGAAATGATCAGTCTATAATTTTAATGGTAGGTTTATTTGAACAGTGAGTGACAGAATAACAACAAAAAAATCCAGAAAAACGCATGTCAAAAATGTTATAAAAGATTTGCATTTTAATGAGGGAAATAAGTATTTGACCCCTCTGCAAAACATGACTTAGTACTTGGTGGCAAAACCCTTGTTGGCAATCACAGAGGTCAGACGTTTCTTGTAGTTGGCCACCAGGTTTGCACACATCTCAGGAGGGATTTTGTCCCACTCCTCTTTGCAGATCTTCTCCAAGTCATTAAGGTTTCGAGGCTGATGTTTGGCAACTCAAACCTTCAGCTCCCTCCACAGATTTTCTATGGGATTATGGTCTGGAGACTGGCTAGGCCACTCCAGGACCTTAATGTGCCTCTTCTTGAGCCACTCCTTTGTTGCCTTGGCTGTGAGTTTTGGGTCATTGTCATGCTGGAATACCCATCCACGACCCATTTTCAATGCCCTGGCTGAGGGAAGGAGGTTCTCACCCAAGATTTGACTGTACATGGCCCTGTCCATCGTCCCTTTGATGCGGTGAAGTTGTCCTGTCCCCTTAGCAGAAAAACACCCCCAAAGCATAATGTTTCCACCTCCATGTTTGACGGTGGGGATGGTGTTCTTGGGGTCATAGGCAGCATTCCTCCTCCTCCAAACATGGCGAGTTGAGTTGATGCCAAAGAGCTCCATTTTGGTCTCATCTGACCACAACACTTTCACCCAGTTCTCCTCTGAATCATTCAGATGTTCATTGGCAAACTTCAGACGGGCATATATATGTGCTTTCTTGAGCAGGGGGATCTTGCGGGCGCTGCAGGATTTCAGTCCTTCACGGCGTAGTGTGTTACCAATTGTTTTCTTGGTGACTATGGTCCCAGCTGCCTTGAGATCATTGACAAGATACTCCCGTGTAGTTCTGGGCTGATTCCTCACCGTTCTCATGATCATTTCAACTCCACGAGGTGAGATCTTACATGGAGCCCCAGGCCGAGGGAGATTGACAGTTCTTTTGTGTTTCTTCCATTTGCGAATAATCGCACTAACTGTTGTCACCTTCTCACCAAGCTGCTTGGCGATGGTCTTGTAGCCCATTCCATCCTTGTGTAGGTCTACAATCTTGTCCCTGACATCCTTGGAGAGCTCTTTGGTCTTGGCCATGGTGGAGAGTTTGGAATCTGGTTGATTGATTGCTTCTGTGGACAGGTGTCTTTTATACAGATAACAAGCTGAGATTAGGAGCACTCCCTTTAAGAGTGTGCTCCTAATCTCAGCTCGTTACCTGTATAAAAGATACCTGGGAGCCAGAAATCTTTCTGATTGAGAGGGGGTCAAATACTTATTTCCCTCATAAAAATGCAAATCAATTTATAACATTTTTGACATGCGTTTTTCTGGATTTTTTTGTTGTTATTCTTTCTCTCACTGTTCAAATAAACCTACCATTAAAATTATAGACTGATCATTTCTTTGTCAGTGGGCAAACTTACAAAATCAGCAGGGGATCAAATAATTTTTTCCCTCACTGTATATATACAGTTGGGAGAACAAGTATTTGATACACTGCCGATTTTGCAGGTTTTCCTACTTACAAAGCATGTAGAGGTCTGTCATTTTAATCATAGGTACACTTCAACTGTGAGAGACGGAATCTAAAACAAAAATCCAGAAAATCCGATTATTATATATATATACAGTGGGGAGAACAAGTATTTGATACACTGCCGATTTTGCAGGTTTTCCTACTTACAAAGCATGTAGAGGTCTGTAATTGTTATCATAGGTACACTTCAACTGTGAGAGACGGAATCTAAAACAAAAATCCAGAAAATCACATTGTATGATTTTTAAGTAATTAATTTGCATTTTATTGCATGACATAAGTATTTGATCGCCTACCAACCAGTAAGAATTCCGGCTCTCACAGACCTGTTAGTTTTTCTTTAAGAAGCCCTCCTGTTCTCCATTCATTACCTGTATTAACTGCACCTGTTTGAACTCGTTACCTGTATAAAAGACACCTGTCCACACACTCAATCAAACAGACTCCAACCTCTCCACAATGGCCAAGACATCAGGGATAAAATTGTAGACCTGCACAAGGCTGGGATGGGCTACAGGACAATAGGCAAGCAGCTTGGTGAGAAGGCAACAACTGTTGGCCCAATTATTAGAAAATTGAAGAAGTTCAAGATGACAGTCAATCACCCTCAGTCTGGGGCTCCATGCAAGATCTCACCTCGTGGGGCATCAATGATCATGAGGAAGGTGAGGGATCAGCCCAGAACTACACGGCAGGACCTGGTCAATGACCTGAAGAGAGCTGGGACCACAGTCTCAAAGAAAACCATTAGTAACACACTACGCCGTCATGGATTAAAATCCTGCAGCGCACGCAAGGTCCCCCTGCTCAAGCCAGCGCATGTCCAGGCCCGTCTGAAGTTTGCCAATGACCATCTGGATGATCCAGAGGAGGAATGGGAGAAGGTCATGTGGTCTGATGAGACAAAAATATAGCTTTTTGGTCTAAACTCCACTCGCCGTGTTTGGAGGAAGAAGAAGGATGAGTACAACCCCAAGAACACCATCCCAACCGTGAAGCATGGAGGTGGAAACATCATTCTTTGGGGATGCTTTTCTGCAAAGGGACAGGACGACTGCACCGTATTGAGGGGAGGATGGATGGGGCCATGTATCGCGAGATTTTGGCCAACAACCTCCTTCCCTCAGTAAGAGCATTGAAGATGGGTCGTGGCTGGGTCTTCCAGCATGACAACGACCCGAAACACACAGCCAGGGCAACTAAGGAGTGGCTCCGTAAGAAGCATCTCAAGGTCCTGGAGTGGCCTAGCCAGTCTCCAGACCTAAACCCAATAGAAAATCTTTGGAGGGAGCTGAAAGTCCGTATTGCCCAGCGACAGCCCCAAAACCTGAAGGATCTGGAGAAGGTCTGTATGGAGGAGTGGGCCAAAATCCCTGCTGCAGTGTGTGCAAACCTGGTCAAGACCTACAGGAAACGTATGATCTCTGTAATTGCAAACAAAGGTTTCTGTACCAAATATTAAGTTCTGCTTTTCTGATGTATCAAATACTTATGTCATGCAATAAAATGCAAATTAATTACTTAAAAATCATACAATGTGATTTTCTTGATTTTTGTTTTAGATTCCGTCTCTCACAGTTGAAGTGTACCTATGATAAAAATTACAGACCTCTACATGCTTTGTAAGTAGGAAAACCTGCAAAATCGGCAGTGTATCAAATACTTGTTCTCCCAACTGTATATATATACAGTGCCTTGCAAAATTATTCATCCCCCTTGGCGTTTTTCCTATTTTGTTGCATTACAACCTGTAATTTAAATGGATTTTATTTGGATTTCATGTAATGGACATACACAAAATAGTCCAAATTGGTCAAGTGAATGAAAAAAATAACTTGTTTCAAATAATTCAAAAAAATAAATAACTGAAAAGTGGTGCGTGCATATGTATTCATCTCCTTTGCTATGAAGCCCCTAAATAAGATCTGGTGCAACCAATTACCTTCAGAAGTCACATAATTAGTTAAATAAAGTCCACCTGTGTGCAATTTAAGTGTCACATGATCTGTCACATGATCTCAGTACATATACACCTGTTCTGAAAGGCCCCAGAGTCTGCAACACCACTAAGCAAGGGGCACCACCAAGCAAGCGGCACCATGAAGACCAAGGAGCTCTCCAAACAGGTCAGGGACAAAGGTGTGGAGAAGTACAGATCAGGGTTGGGTTATAAAAAAATATCCGGAACTTTGACCATCAAACGGAGCAACATTTAATCCATTATTAAAAAATGGAAAGAATATGGCACCACAACAAACCTGCCAAGAGAGGGCCGCCCACCAAAACTCACGGACCAGGCAAGGAGAGCATTAATCAGAGAGGCAACAAAGAGACCAAAGATAACCCTGAAGGAGCTGCAAAGCGGAGATTGGAGTATCTGTCCATAGGACCACTTTAAACCGTACACTCCACAGAGCTGGGCTTTACGGAAGAGTGGCCAGAAAAAAGCCATTGCTTAAAGAAAAAAATAAGCAAACACGTTTGGTGTTCGCCAAAAGGCATGTGGGAGACTACCCAAACATATGGAAGAAGGTACTCTGGTCAGATGAGACTAAATTGAGCTTTTTGGCCATCAAGGAAAACGCTATGTCTGGCGCAAACCCAACACCTCTCATCACCCCGAGAACACCGTCCTCACAGTGAAGCATGGTGGTGGCAGCATCATGCTGTGGGGATGTTTTTCATCGGCAGGGACTGAAGGAATGATGGATGGCACTAAATACAGGGAAATTCTTGAGGGAATCCTGTTTCAGTCTTCCAGAGATTTGAGACTGGGACGGAGGTTCACCTTCCAGCAGAACAATGACCCGAAGCATACTGCTAAAGCATCACTCGAGTGGTTTAAGGGGAAACATTTAAATGTCTTGGAATGGCCTAGTCAAAGCCCAGACCTCAATCCAATTGAGAATCTGTGGTATGACTTAAAGATTGCTGTACACCAGCGGAACCCATCCAACTTGAAGGAGCTGGAGCAGTTTTGCCTTGAAGAATGGGTAAAAATCCCAGTGGCTAGATGTACCAAGCTTATAGAGACATACCCCAAGAGACTTGCAGCTGTAATTGCTGCAAAAGGTGGCTCTACAAAGTATTGACTTTGGGGGGGGGGGGTGAATAGTTATGCACGCTCAAGTTTTCTGTTTTTTGTTTGTCTTATTTCTTGTTTGTTTCACAATAAAAAATATTTTGCATCTTCAAAGTGGTAGGCATGTTGTGTAAATTAAATTATACAAACCCCCCCAAAATCTATTTTAATTCCAGGTTGTAAGGCAACAAAATAGGAAAAATGCCAAGGGGGGTGAATACTTTCGCAAGCCACTGTATATACAGTGGGCTCCAAAATTACTGGCACCCCTGACTGGCAATGCAAAAACAATATTTAAAAAATATAAACAATATAATTATAGAGATAAACTAAAAGTACCAACATGTGAGAAATACTGTACTTTATTAATGTTTCAATGGAACCAACCAAAATCATACAATTATTTAATACAAAATAAATGTCACCAAAATCAAGGTTTCATCATTATTGGCACTCCTCATTTAGTACTTAGTGCAACCACCTCTGGCAAGGATAACAGCATGGAGTCTTTTCCTGTAATGTTTGACAAGGTTAAGGAACACATTTGGAGGGATTTTGGACCATTCCTCTATGCAGATCCTTTCAAGAGCCCTCACATTCTTGGGTTTGCGCTTATCAACTGCACTCTTCAACTCAGCCCACAGATTGTTGATTGGATTGAGGTCCGGCGACTGAAATGGCCATGGCAGCACATTGATTTTGTTGTCACAGAACCATTTCTGTGTGGATCTTGAGGTATGTTTTGGGTCATTGTCTTGTTGGAAAGTCCACCTATGGCCAAGTCCCAGCCTTCTGGCAGAGGCAACCAGATTGTCAGCCAAAATTGCCTGATACTTGGTGGAATTCATTATGCCATCAATCTTAAACAGTGCCCCTGGACCTCTGGAATTAAAACAGCCCCAAAACATCACTGACCCACCACCATATTTCACCATGGGTATGAGGTGCTTCTCCTTGTATGCATCTCTGTTTCGACGCCAAACATGCCGATGCTGTATCTGACCAAAACGTTACATTTAGGTCTCATCTGACCAGAGCACCTTCTTCCAGTCATAATTTAAATGACGTTTGGCAAACTAAGCGCTTGCGTCTGTGTCTTGGGGTCAGAAAGGGCTTTCTTCTGGCAACCCTTCCAAAGAGCCTGTGGTTGTGGAGGTGGCATCTGATGGTGCTTTTTGAAACCTGGAGACCCCAAGACGCCACCAAGGCCTGCAATTCTTTCACAATGATTCTTGGGGATTTTGTTGCTTCTCTCACCATCCTCCTCCCTATCATGGGGGGCAAAATGCATTTGCGTCCTCTACCCGTGAGATTTTCAACTGTTCCATATCTTTATTTTTATTTTTATAATTGCCCTGACAGTGCTCAGTGGTATATTCAATCGTTTGTGGATCTTCTTGTAGCCATTCCCAGATTTATGAAGGTCTACAACCATCTGTCTCTTTTGAACTGCCAGTTCTTTTGTTTTCTTCATGGTGTTGGATGACAAAGGGATATTGCATGCGTGTTACCTCATTTTTATACCCTAGTGCAACAGGAAGTGATGTAATTGCTCAATATAGTTCCTTAAGACTTAGATAAACTGAAATAAGTGGAATTTAATTCCTGGTTTAATTTTGGTACATGTTATTTACAATAACCTTTAAGGGTGCCATTAACTGTGAAACCTTGATTTGGAGGACACAGATTTTTAATTAAATCAATAAATGATTTTGGTGGGTTCCATTGGAACATTAATATAGTACAGTATTTCTCACGTTGGTATTTTGAGTTTATCTCTATAAATATATTGTTCATTTTTTTTTTAAGTATTGTTTGTGCATTGCCAGTCAGGGGTGCCAGTAATTGTGGAGCCCACTGTGTATACTGTATATATATACACTGCTCAAAAAAATAAAGGGAATAATAAAATAACACATCCTAGATCTGAATGAATGAAATAATCTTATTAAATACTTTTTTCTTTACATAGTTGAATGTGCTGACAACAAAATCACACAAAAATTATCAATGGAAATCAAATGTATCAACCCATGGAGGTCTGGATTTGGAGTCCCCCTCAAAATTAAAGTGGAAAACCACACTACAGGCTGATCCAACTTTGATGTAATGTCCTTAAAACAAGTCAAAATGAGGCTCAGTAGTGTGTGTGGCCTCCACGTGCCTGTATGACCTCCCTACAACGCCTGGGCATGCTCCTGATGAGGTGGCGGATGGTCTCCTGAGGGATCTCCTCCCAGACCTGGACTAAAGCATCCGCCAACTCCTGGACAGTCTGTGGTGCAATGTGGCGTTGGTGGATGGAGCGAGACATGATGTCCCAGATGTGCTCAATTGGATTCAGGTCTGGGGAACGGGCAGGCCAGTCCATAGCATCAATGCCTTCCTCTTGCAGGAACTGCTGACACACTCCAGCCACATGAGGTCTAGCATTGTCTTGTATTAGGAGGAACCCAGGGCCAACCGCACCAGCATATGGTCTCACAAGGGGTCTGAGGATCTCATCTCGGTACCTAATGGCAGTCAGGCTACCTCTGGCGAGCACATGGAGGACTGTGCGGCCCCCCAAAGAAATGCCACCCCACACCATGACTGATCGACCGCCAAACCGGTCATGCTGGAGGATGTTGCAGGCAGCAGAACGTTCTCCACGGCGTCTCCAGACTCTGTCACGTCTGTCACATGTGCTCAGTGTGAACCTGCTTTCATCTGTGAAGAGCACAGGGCGCCAGTGGCGAATTTGCCAATCTTGGTGTTCTCTGGCAAATGCCAAACGTCCTGCACGGTGTTGGGCTGTAAGCACAACCCCCACCTGTGGATGTCGGGCCCTCATACCACCCTCATGGAGTCTGTTTCTGACTGTTTGAGCAGACACATGCACATTTGTGGCCTGCTGGAGGTCATTTTGCAGGGCTCTGGCAGTGCTCCTCCTGCTCCTCCTTGCACAAAGGCGGAGGTAGCAGTCCTGCTGCTGGGTTGTTGCCCTCCTACGGCCTCCTCCATGTCTCCTGATGTACTGGCCTGTCTCCTGGTAGCGCCTCCATGCTCTGGACACTACGCTGACAGACACAGCAAACCTTCTTGCCACAGCTCGCATTGATGTGCCATCCTGGATGAGCTGCACTACCTGAGCCACTTGTGTGGGTTGTAGACTCCGTCTCATGCTACCACTAGAGTGAATGCACCGCCAGCATTCAAAAGTGACCAAAACATCAGCCAGGAAGCATAGGAACTGAGAAGTGGTCTGTGGTCACCACCTGCAAACCAGTCCTTTATTGGGGGTGTCTTGCTAATTGCCTATAATTTCCACCTGTTGTCTATTCCATTTGCACAACAGCATGTGACATTTATTGTCAATCAGTGTTGCTTCCTAAGTGGACAGTTTGATTCCACAGAAGTGTGATTGACTTGGAGTTACATTGTGTTGTTTAAGTGTTCCCTTTATTTTTTTGAGCAGTGTATATACTACCAGTCAAAAGTTTGGACACACCTACTCATTCAAGGGTTTTTCTTTACAATGTTTTACATTGTAGAATAATAGTGAAGACATCAAAACTATGAAATAACACATATGGAATGATGTAGTAACCTAAAAAGTTTTAAACAATTCAAAATAGATTTGATATTCTTCAAATAGCCACCCTTTGCCTTGATGATAGCTTTGCACACTCTTGGCATTATCTCAGCCAGCTTCATGAGGTAGTCACCTGGAATGCATTTCAATTAACAGGTGTGCCTTCTTAAAAGTTAATTTGTGGAATTTATTTCCTTCTTAATGCGTTTGAGCCAATCAGTTGTGTTGTGATAAGGTAGGGTTGGTATACAGAAGATACATTCATTATAGTTACCAGCCTCAGAAATTGCAGCCCAAATAAATGCTTCACAGAGTTCAACATCAACTGTTCAGAGGAGACTGTGTGAATCAGGCCTCCACGGTCGAATTGCTGCAAAGAAACCACTAGAAACCACTACTAAAGTACACCAATAAGAAGAAGTGACTTGCTTGGGCCAAGAAACACGAGCAATGGACATTGGACATGTGGAAATTTGTCCTTTGGTATGGAGTCCAAATTTGAGATTTTTGGTTCCAACCGCCGTGTCTTTGTGAGACACTGTGTGGGTGAACGGATGATCTTGCATGTGTATTTCCCACCGTAAAACATGGAGGAGGAGGTGTTATGGTGTGGGGGTGCTTTGCTGGTGACGCTGTCTGTGATTTATTTAGAATTCAAGGCACGCTTAACCAGCATGGCTACCACAGCATTCTGCAGCGATACGCCATCCCATCTGGTTTGGGCTTAGTGGGACTATCATTTATTTTTCAACAGGACAATGACCCGCACACCTCCAGGCTGTGTAAGGGCTATTTTGCATCAGATGACCTGGCCTCCACAATCCCCCGACCTCAACCCAATTGAGATGGAAAAGCAGCCAACAAGTGCTCAGCATACGTGGGAACTCGTTCAAGACTGTTGGAAAAGCATTCCAGGTGAAGCTGGTTGAGAGAATGCCAAGAGTTTGCAAAGCTGTCATCAAGGCAAAGGGTGGCTATTTGAAGAATCTCAAACATAAAATATATTTTGATTTGTTTAACACTTTTTGGGTTACTACATGATTCCATATGTGTTATTTCATAGTTTTGATGTCTTCACTATTATTCTACAATGTAGAAAATAGTAAAAATAAAGAAAAACCCTTTTTAAAATACAAAACTGAAATATGACATTTACATAAGTATTCAGACCCTTTAATCAGTCCTTTGTTGAAGCACCTTTGGCAGCGATTACAGCCTCGAGTCTTCTTGGGCATGACGCTACAAGCTTGGCACACCTGTATTTGGGGAGTTTCTCCCATTCTTCTCTGCAGATCCTCTCAAGCTCTGTCAAGCTCTATTTTCAGGTCTCTCCAGAGATGTTCGATCGGGTTCAAGTCCGGCCTCTGGCTGGGCCAATCAAGGACATTCAGAGACTTGTCCCAAAGCCACTCCTGCGTTGTCTTGGCTGTGTGTTTAGGGTCGTTGTCCTGTTGGAAGGTGAACCTTCGCCCCAGTCTGAGGTCCTGAGCGCTCTGGAGCAGGTTTTCATCAAGGACCTCTCTGTACTTTGCTCCTTTCATCTTTCCCTCGATCCTGACTAGTCTCCCAGTCCCTCCCGCTGAAGAACATCCCCACAGCTTGATGCTGCCACCACCATGCTTCACCGTAAGGATGGTATTGGCCAGGTAATGAGTGGTGCCTGGTTTCCTCCAGACATGATGCTTGGCATTCAGGCCAAAGAGTTGAATCTTGGTTTCATCAGACCAAAGAATCTTGTTTCTCATGGTCTGAGAGTCCTTTAGGTGCCTTTTGGCAAACTCCAAGCGGGCTGTCATGTACCTTTTACTGAGGACTGGCTTCTGTCTGGCCACTCTACCATAAAGACCTGATTGGTGGAGTGCTTCAGAGATGGTTGTACTTCTGGAAGGTTCTCCCATCTCCACAGAGGAACTCTGGAGCTCTGTCAGAGTGACCATCGGGTTCTTTGTCACCTCCCTGACCAAGGCAATTCTCACCTGATTGCTCAGTTTGGCCGGGCGGCCAGCTCTAGGAAGAGTCTTGGTTGCTCCAAACTTCTTCCATTTAAGAATGATGGAGGCCACTGTGTTCTTAGGGACCTTCAATGCTGCATCATTTTTTTTGGTACCCTTCCCCAGATCTGTGCCTCGACAAAATCCTGTCTCGGAGTTCTACGGACAATTGCTTAGACCTCATGGCTTGGTTTAACTTTGAGTCTCATTGCAAAGGGTCTGAATACTTATGTAAATATGATATTTCTGTTTTTTATTTTTAATAGATTTGCAAAAATGTCTAAAAACCTTATTTCGCTTTGTCATTATGGGGTATTGTGTGTAGATTGATGAGGATTTTTATTTTATTTAATCCATTTTAGGATAAGGCTGTAACGTAACAAAATGTGGAAAAAGGGAAGGGGTCTGAATACTTTCCGAATGCACTGTATATGTATAAAAAATATTTTAAAAGAAGACGCGTGTCCTCAAACTTGAAAAGCAATATACACATCTCACCTGATGCATCGGAAACAATGAAATAGGTCCAATGCTCCTGATTATTATTATTCTGAAATATGATAACATCAATATATTTACTTTTTATAATGAAATTGTTAACATGCAATTGGAATGTTTTTTTCTGGTATTGTAGTTTAAAGGGTAACTGTCCATAAACCTAAATTGCAGTGATAAATAGCTATACTCACAGTCAAATCACTTCTGACAGTGTGAATTACGTTCACACACTCCAGGAGGGTGATACAGGAGTAGTTGACATGAATCAATGATCTTGATGATCTTGATCTTGATGATCAATGATCTTGCCATCACGGTTGACAACTCTGTTGTGTCCTCCTCCCAGAGTGCAAAGAACCTTGGCGTGACCCTGGACAACACCCTGTCGTTCTCCGCTAACATCAAAGCGGTGACCCGATCCTGTAGGTTCATGCTCTACAATATTCGCAGAGTACGACTCTACCTTACACAGGAAGCGGCACAGGTCCTAATCCAGGCACTTGTCATCTCCCGTCTGGATTACTGCAACTCGCTGTTGGCTGAGCTCCCTGCCTGTGCCATTAAACCCCTACAACTCATCCAGAACGCTGCAGCCCGTCTGGTGTTCAACCTTCCCAAGTTCTCTCACGTCACCCCGCTCCTCCGCACACTCCACTGGCTTCCAGTTGAAGCTTGCATCTGCTACAAGACCATGGTGCTTGCCTACGGAGCTGTGAGGGGAACGGCACCTCCTTAACTTCAGGCTCTGATCAGACCCTACACCCAAACGAGGGCATTGCGTTCTTCCACCTCTGGCCTGCTGGTCCCCCTACCTCTGCGGAAGCACAGTTCCCGCTCAGCCCAGTCAAAACTGTTCGCTGCTCTGGCACCCCAATGGTGGAACAAGCTCCCTCACGACGCCAGGACAGCAGAGTCACTGACCACCTTCCGGAGACACTTGAAACCCTACCTCTTTAAGGAATACCTGGGATAGTATAAAAGTAATCCTTCTATCCCCCCCCCCACCCCCACAAAAATATTTAAAAATAAATAAATAAATAAAAAATAATATAAAAAAAGAAAATGAAAGAAAATGAAAAAAACTAAACAAAATTACAAAAATGACAGAAAAAATAAAATAAAAAATGGTAAAGTGCTTGTCCCACTGGCTATCATAAGGTGAATGCACCAATTTGTAAGTCGCTCTGGATAAGAGCATCTGCTAAATGACGTAAATGTAAATGTAATCACATTGGGTGCTTGTGTAGTATTTTTGTTTTTGTTTTTTCTACCACTCAAAAACAAACTTCTATATCTTTTAATATATTTTTCATTAAATTGCATACCATAGATACTACTGATAGCCTACTTCCTATATTGAAGTGTGAAAGAGAGACATATTTCTGATTGTACAGTAGATTCACATTCTGGGTGAAAAATATGACTCAGATATGGAACCCCCAGTTTGTATCCTCAAGTCGGACATCATCTGTGGTTGAAGTCACAAGAATCCTGTGTTATACAACATCAGATATCTCACCCCATTGCGGATCATGGACATCCAATCCACGCATATGTTCCTTTTAGATTCCTCTTTCACTTCTACACAGTATCTGTAAGCATTTCCCATTCTGAGGTTTGCACAAACTATATTCTTGGTTTTCTCTCCACCCCAACAGGCTGTAGAGGAAGGAGGAAGACATACTGTATGTTTAAAAACAATTACCACAGTCATCTACAAATCTTTACTGCTGTTGAAGAGATAAGAATGTCCAGAAGAAACAGCTTACTGTATAAACACAATAGCATTTCAACAAGATGGAAATAGTCTGCATCACTAGATGTAGGAAACAATCTCGGTAGGTATGTTTTTTTCTTTCATGAATTCTAAACTTACAACGTCACAAACAATGCTTTGAATGAATAAGAACAGTTCAAGTTTTCAGATCTTGATAACATAATGATAAACAGGAAGTGGGAGTGCAGGAGAGACATTTCACAAAAACTAATATTCCGCTGGTACTGTGACACCACAATGAATGAGTCGCCGCCATTTTTATTTAATTTTTTATTTTGCAATGTTATCTCTTTCCATAGATAATAAGTAACTTTCTCAAGAGAATGGCAAATAGAAAATACATAAACAAATACTCATTTTATCGAAAAAGCAATACGACTAGACTGAAAGTGTGTCTACAGAAATCTGGCAGAGAAGACTTTAACACAAAGCGTGGCGTCTGGCTATTCAAACATCAGCAACACAGAATAAAATGCTAACACTATCTTCTTACCTTGACTTGACAAGAGGATCAGCAAAAAAGTTAAAAGATTTGCTATAGACATTGTGGTATTGCAAACAACTTTCTGCTGCAACCAACTGTGTGCCTGCCGCTGTGAAGTGCAAACGTGGAAGAGATAGGTTTAACTCATAGTGAAAGTAATGATCCAGGAAGAGCTCCAGTTAACAATGACATCTGACTCATTGTGGAAGTCTTGCATCATCATTATGCAAAATCTGTTTGAGCTCTAGCACTGATATTAAAAACCTGCAAATAATTGAAACCCTGTTTTCCTTTCACAATTTCCATGGACCTGATTCCTACTAGTGAGGCAGTCTGATAATAGTGTCATGATTCAGTGCACTGTAGGTGGTTTTACATCATGTCTGGGGTCCATAATTCATTACTAGGTCCAGACAACCAATCTCCTGCCAAAGTGACCTGTCTAGGACCAGGACAAACTCAGAGAACCAGAGTTCAGAGTTAGTTAGGTGACATGGCTGGTAAACACTCAGTGCTACATCATTCTGACCACTAGAAGGGGCTCGTTGAAGAAATGAAACAGAAGCTTTCGTCTGATTCGAGTCATGTTGAACTTTACCTCAAGGTATATAAATGGTTGGATGATTCAATAGGTCAAATGATGGTGCATAACATGTTTATAAAGATGATGAACACTCTAGGTTGACTGTGACATTTGACCCTCAGTGAGTGGAGGGTGTGCGGCTATTGTTGATATTGAAAATAATATACTTATTGTGATCACGTGGTTCATTTCAGAGTGGGAAGACATGGGAAAACATCAGTAAACTCATCATCCATTCCAGAGCTATCACTGTCTTTTGGGTGAACACATCAGACATCCCACAAAGACAGACATACTGGATGGACATCATGAAAATGATCGGAGAGGTTGAGAGTAGAAGAAGTTCAGGAGCAAAAACAAATAAAATATAATTATTGTAAAATTGACTGTGTCCATAAAATGTAGATAGTAAGTATAAGCTGGAAGTAGGGGCCTAAGCATTGTTGTTCACTAATTTACCACAAGTAGAGAAAGGATGGCGGGGTTGAAAAGTAATAAAGGGGAGTATATATATAAAAAACATGGGGGATTGGAAGTGATGCAGACAATTACATTGATGGAAGTTACAATCTACAGTGGGGAAAAAAAGTATTTAGTCAGCCACCAATTGTGCAAGTTCTCCCACTTAAAAAGATGAGAGAGGCCTGTAATTTTCATCATAGGTACACGTCAACTATGACAGACAAATTGAGAAAAAAAATCCAGAAAATCACATTGTAGGATTTTTTATGAATTTATTTGCAAATTATGGTGGAAAATAAGTATTTGGTCACCTACAAACAAGCAAGATATCTGTCTCTCACAGACATGTAACTTCTTCTTTAAGAGGCTCCTCTGTCCTCCACTCGTTACCTGTATTAATGGCACCTGTTTGAACTTGTTATCAGTATAAAAGACACCTGTCCACAACCTCAAACAGTCACACTCCAAACTCCACTATGGCCAAGACCAAAGAGCTGTCAAAGGACACCAGAAACAAAATTGTAGACCTGCACCAGGCTGGGAAGACTGAATCTGCAAAAGGTAAGCAGCTTGGTTTGAAGAAATCAACTGTGGGAGCAATTATTAGGAAATGGAAGACATACAAGACCACTGATAATCTCCCTCGATCTGGGGCTCCATGCAAGATCTCACCCCGTGGGGTCAAAATGATCACAAGCAACAGTGTGTGAAAACCTTGTGAAGACTTACAGAAAACGTTTGACCTGTGTCATTGCCAACAAAGAGTATATAACAAAGTATTGAGAAACTTTTGTTATTGACCAAATACTTATTTTCCACCATAATTTGCAATTGCAATTCATTAAAAATCCTACAATGTGATTTTCTGGATTTTCTTTCCTCATTTTGTCTGTCATAGTTGACGTGTACCTATGATGAAAATTACAGGCCTCTCTCATCTTTTTAAGTGGGAGAACTTGCACAATTGGTGGCTGACTAAATACTTTTTTCCCCCACTGTATGTGTCTGTGTGCGCGATAGCACAGGACATCCTCCTGTTGTCTTTGGGAGCTGGTCCGTGGAGAGAGAGTGGCAACCCTCCCATCAGATTCTGGCCGGGAGAGCAGGAGAACAGGCACTCTAAGGGCCTTCTATCATCTGCCCTCTCCCTCTCTCCCTCTCCCTCTCCCTCTCTCCCTCCCTCTCTCTCTCTCTCTCACTCACTCACTCACTCACTCACTCACTCACTCACTCACTCACTCACTCACACAGAGAGATAAAGCAGGGGCTGCCAGAAGCAGCACGCTTCATTTGCAGATTCACTGGTCCAGCGAGAAAACACACAGGAGCCTGTGTCACTCAACCTGGGCCCTTCCCTTCCTCCCTCTCTCTCTCTCTCTCCCAAACTCCCAATCTTTCTCTTGCCCTCACTCTGTTTCAGGCATGTCCATACCAAAGGCCCATCCATAGAGTTGGAGGAAAAATTTAAGCTGAGTAATGTTGAATTACACTCCAAGTGAACATGACATGTTCTCAGTTCCTAAACATACTACATAGGCCTACTACCTGATTGAGTTGGCCTGCATTTCCAGAGGGGAAGGGACTGGGGGGGAAGAGGGGGGAGAGAGGAAGGGGCTCCATACAATCATATGATCCATTTTCCATAGATATCAAATGACAGTAGGAGGTATTCACATCCTGCCCAGGCTGTGTTCCAGAAAGAGAGAGACAGACAGAGAGAGATAGAGACAGAGCCCCTCTGCTGGAGGACAGGACCAGGGAGGGAGGGAGGGAGGGAGGGAGGGGTGTATGGGGGGTCTGTGTGGATAGTTCAGCTGCACCACACCTTTCTGTGTTCATGATTAAGCTAAGCTACATTATACTAGGCTAACAGGTTAACCCTGTCCTCTTATCTTCCACAGTCTAACTAATATAAAGCCTTGTACCTCTATCCAGGTATCCCTTGGGAGAGATACTCTGACCACTTCCTGGTTAAACAAAGGTTAAATTAAAATAATCCCAATCCCGCCTGGGAGTGTGAGTTGACTAGTGCTGAGGCAGTATAGCCTTACCCTGCCTGAATACTTAGTGGTAACAATAGCATTACCCTACACTGGGACTGGGAACCCTACTTGACCAGTGTTTACATGGCTTAGAAGCACAGTTTTAAAATACACCGTGTGGAAAAACGACCACAATGAAAACACACAGCAGGCCTGGATGGGTTCCATTTCTGAAAACAATATCACGTTAACAGACCAATAAGGTGTTACGTACTTCCAGAGATGAGCACCAGCTCCGGAGGAAGGGCAGGCTGGCTGCAGACCCACCATGGCCCCCTGAAGTGCTTTGGTCTCAGGGTCGACCATGAGTGGAATCTGCAGGGGGCTGGAGGGGGCTGTAGTGTGTACGTGCGTGTGTTCGTGTGTTCGTGTGTCTGTGTGTGTCGGTGTGTGACCACGGCCAGGATATCTGAAAGGCCATCTGGAGTTCCTTTGTTGTGGAGCTCCAACCAGGTCTGTGTTGTGGAGCTCTAACCAGGTCTGTGTTGTGGAGCTCCAACCTGGTCTGTGTTGTAGAGCTCCAACCAGGTCTGTGTTGTAGAGCTCCAACCAGGTCTGTGTTGTAGAGCTCTAACCAGGTCTGTGTTGTGGAGCTCTAACCAGGTCTGTGTTGTGGAGCTCCAACCAGGTCTGTGTTATAGAGCTCTAACCAGGTCTGTGTTGTGGAGCTCCAACCAGGTCTGTGTTGTAGAGCTCCAACCAGGTCTGTGTTGTAGAGCTCCAACCAGGTCTGTGTTGTGGAGCTCCAACAAGGTCTGTGTTGTAGAGCTCCAACCAGGTCTGTGTTGTGGCTGGGGCCAACAGCAACACACTACACTCACAGTAATCACACAGTAATACACATAAACAAGCTAAATGTACTTTCATAAACACGCACACACACACCATGTAGCCTACATGTCTAGATTAATGTAAGACTCA
>NC_140015.1:26081764-26236695 GCF_964263955.1 Coregonus lavaretus | reverse complement strand
TGATGACCTAGACAAAAACAGATAGACAACACCTTCGCAAGCGCAGGCATATACAGTGCTGAGGAATTAAACGTGTCTCTTAGTAACAGTATTGACACAAAACAGGCCTGAAAACCAACGTCCAACACTCAAATCCCTCCTCCCCGTCACCCCGTCCCCACTGCTCCATTACTCCTTCCCTTCATTACTGAACCCCAGCTTCTCCCTTCATCCCCCTCTTTTCCCGCTGCATGCCAGCCCTCCCCTCTTCTCCTTTCCTCACCTCCATACAAACCCATTACTGCAGCCTTCCCTTTCTCTGGCTCTGATCTCAGCTGCCTTTCATTCTCCTCACTCAGCCAGGAAGTGGACTGGAAAAGAAAGAGAATAAATAAAAAGGCCTCCACCTCCCAGCCCTCTATCTAGCCAGGCATCGCCATGGCAGCATGACTGCCGAAAAAGCCCAGCACGCTCTGCTGCACTCCAAAAGGATTGAAAGAGAGAGGGAGGGAGGTAGAGAAGGGGGGGAGAAAGGGGAGAGGGGTGGTGGTGGGAGACATTAGGAGTGTTCTATTAGAAGTTTCCCAGTCAGAAACTAAAGGTGAAGTCACTTGTAACTTTAGAATTCAATATTTTTTGTTGCTCTCGGTTTCACCTCAAACTTCCCCTGAACTTAGCTTGAACTTACTTACTGGTCATGTGTGTGTGACGAACAACTGACTCTTTACTCTACTCTGTTGAGCATACAGTGAGGGAAAAAAGTATTTGATCCCCTGCTGATTTTGTACGTTTGCCCACTGACAAAGAAATGATCAGTCTATAATTTTAATGGTAGGTTTATTTGAACAGTGAGAGACAGAACAACAACAAAAATATCCAGAAAAACGCATGTCAAAAATGTTATAAATTGATTTGCATTTTAATGAGGGAAATAAGTATTTGACCCCACCTCAATCAGAAAGATTTCTGGCTCCCAGGTGTCTTTAATACAGGTAACGAGCTGAGATTAGGAGCACACTCTTAAAGGGAGTGCTCCTAATCTCAGCTTGTTACCTGTATAAAAGACACCTGTCCACAGAAGCAATCAATCAATCAGATTCCAAACTCTCCACCATGGCCAAGACCAAAGAGCTCTCCAATGATGTCAGGGTCAAGATTGTAGACCTACACAAGGCTGGAATGGGCTACAAGACCATCGCCAAGCAGCTTGGTGAGAAGGTGACAACAGTTGGTGTGATTATTCGCAAATGGAAGAAACGCAAAATAACTGTCAATAATCTCCCTCGGCCTGGGGCTCCATGCAAGATCTCACCTCGTGGAGTTGCAATGATCATGAGAACGGTGAAGAATCAGCCCAGAACTACACGGGAGGATCTTGTCAATGATCTCAAGGCAGCTGGGACCATAGTCACCAAGAAAACAATTGGTAACATACTACGCCGTGAAGGACTGAAATCCTGCAGCGCCCACAAGGTCCCCCTGCTCAAGAAAGCACATATACATGCCCGTCTGAAGTTTGCCAATGAACATCTGAATGATTCAGAGGAGAACTGGGTGAAAGTGTTGTGGTCAGATGAGACCAAAATCGAGCTCTTTGGCATCAACTCAACTCGCCGTTGACCCCAAGAACACCATCCCCAAACGTCAGCCTCGAAACCTTAATGACTTGGAGAAGATCTGCAAAGAGGAGTGGGACAAAATCCCTCCTGAGATGTGCGCAAACCTAGTGGCCAACTACAAGAAACGTCTGACCTCTGTGATTGCCAACAAGGGTTTTGCCACCAAGTACTAAGTCATGTTTTGCAGAGGGGTCAAATACTTATTTCCCTCATTAAAATGCAAATCAATTTATAACATTTTTGACATGCGTTTTTCTGGATTTTTTTGTTGTTATTCTGTCTCTCACTGTTCAAATAAACCTACCATTAAAATTATAAACTGATCATGTCTTTGTCGGTGGGCAAACGTACAAAATCAGCAGGGGATCAAATTTATTTTTCCCCTCACTGTATAAACAGTCAGATGACATAAATATTGTTTGTCTGTGTGGGGTAAGACAAACAGTGTGTATAATCACAGCCAGGAAGAAAATACATAGGGTAGTGCGTACGGCCCAGTACATCACTAGGGCCAAGCTTCCTGCCATCCAGGACCTCTATACCAGGCGGTGTCAGAGGAAGGCCCTAAAAATTGTCAAAGACACCAGCCACCCTAGTCATAGACTGTTCTCTCTGCTACTGCACGGCAAGTGGTACCGGAGCGCCAAGTCTAGGTCCAAAAGGCTTATTAACAGCTTCTACCCCCAAGCCGTAAGACTCCTGAACAGCTAATCATGGCTACCCGGACTATTTGCATACTATCAGATGGGATAACATCACCCTCTTTTACGCTGCTGCTACTCTGTTTATGATCTATGCATAGTCACTTTAACTCTACCCACATGTACATATTACCTTGACTGTATAACTAACATTTCTATGTGAATGTGGTCGGGTCACCCCAAAAGTTACATATTGCAGCTTTAAAATGTAATAAACTTTACAACGTGAAGACTTTTTAAGGAATATCAGTGGACAATAGGACGTCAAAAGATTCAACATTCATTTTATTGGTTTGGTTTTTTGAGTACAGTGGTTATTTTTCAGCCATACTGGCATTCACAGAGAAAACAAAACAAAAAACACAAGTAAAACTGGAAACAAGAAATATAGCTTTCTGATAATAGCTCTGGCTCAGTCTAGTCGTTATGACAACTGATAATAGCTCTGGCTCAGTCTAGTCGTTATGACAATAACAACAACTCTGCGTACCTGATCAACAACACAGACACATATAAACATGTAAAAACGGTCAAAAAATGGCACTAATAATACTTTTGAAATTCTGTGTGGTTTATAAAAGGACATATCTATTTACATTCAATTTGAATAATTATAATTTGGGAAAAAACTAAAACATATATACTGTATGAGAGTGACATATTAAGAGAAATAAAAAAACACTGATTATTCAAACTTTAGATAAAATATATATAATATCAATTATACTATCAGAGTAGGTTCCATTACGTAGTTCAAGTGCTATTAATAGGAATATACAGGGGACCAGTGCCATGGGCGACACGAGGCAGCCATTTTGGCTCCCCTGTGAGAGTGGCATAACTCAAGGTGCAGCTCAGAGGTCGGAGGTCAGGGTAATAGGTCAAAGGTTACAGGGTTCAGTCATAGCTCCGCCTCTGAGACACAGTAATAAGTGGTTAGTACAGAGTACAGACATGGAGAAGAGAGGGAGTGAAGGGGAGGGGACGTAACCTGGGAAAAGCAGATTTCCACCCTATCACTCCTGGGTAACTGAAGTTAAGATAAGATACTTGGTTTAATACAAAAAGTGTTCTCTTTTGTCTTTGTCCATGACATCCTCTACTAGTTGCTGTGTAGTTAGAGGCAGAGAGCAGTCTGAATGAGGGCCAATGGTTACATGGTTAATGGTGAAGGATGGAGAGGGTACATGAGGCCAGTGCTTGTTCCTTATTTGTTGCCAGGTTCCTCACTTCTTGCAGGGCTGTTGTTCCATGTAGAGGTCTGAAATAACAGTTCAGTTCTGACTTTGTTGTTTCACACAGTGAGACATCCACAGAATTAGAGTCAGGGGGCATCAAGCTGAAGAAGTGGAGCCCTTACATGATGTCACAGACCATCCACAGAGTCCAGCTGATGATGTCATTGTCCAGGCTGGTCAGAGGATGACCAACGAAGTGATGAACAATGAAGATAATTTAGTGACACTCACTGACTGTGTGTTTGAGAGAGCTAACCTAATGCACTGCCCACTAACCACCATCACATTAAAAACATATTCTACTTAGAACAGGAAACAAATCATTATCATTAGCAGCTTCATCTACGACTCCCATTTGAAAAATAGAAACCTTTGTTGTTTTTCATATATAAAAATATCTGTAAAATTACTATGCATATCTCCATATGGACGGGTTGTACTCTACAGTCAAATGTGCTGTGATTTGGTGGGTGTGTGTGTTAGATGGTAGTGTGTGTTAGTGAGTGAGGTGGCACTGTGTGTGCGTGCATGTGTCTTGACGTATTCATCAGAGCATGTGTGTGCTTGCTAGAACGCTCTCTACCTCCATCTACCTCTTCTCTCATCCCCCTCCCTTTTCACACACCTCTCCCCATTTCTTTCTCTCCCTCCCTGTCCCTCCATGTGCTGCTCACCTCTGCTATCTGACTGTCTCTCGCTCCCTCTCTCCCTCTCTCTTTCTGTCTTTTCTCCCATCCGTCCGGGTCCAGGAAGGTGAGGAGGGGTGTGTTGGGTTAGGTGGTGCTAGCAGACGGTCTGTTGGCTGGACAGGGGACTCTCCAGGGACATGCTGGTGGGAGACAGGTCTGGACGGTTGTTCTTAAACATGGAGGAAATATAGAAGGCCTGGAGAGAGACACAGATAAAATACTTTCCGTCAAACACAGATACATAGAGATGGAACACTGTCCGTCAAACACAGATACATAGAGATGGAACACTGTCCGTCAAACAGATACATAGAGATTGAACACCGTCCGTCAAACACACAAAGACAACCAAGAGAATCCGTCAAACACAAGACAGATATCCCAACCACCAGAGAGACTGGTTATACTGCTCAGCCTGAGCCAGATAAGGTCCCACCATATAGGGCCTGAATAAGACAAATACAGATTGTATAGGCAGATAGATAGGACATGTGATGCCCTGTCATTGTTTAGGCAGGCATTGTTGACATTATTTCATCCTGTAAGCCTGACTTACATAGGAGATCATACATGGACACATTTGTTCGCAGTCCCACAGCTCCATACAGCCAGAGGGAGGGGAGAGACAGACACTTACCACCCAGTAGGCGGTGAGGCCTCCCTGGATGAAGCCGGTGATCACGTCGGTGGGATGGTGGCGGTAGTCGGAGATGCGGCTCAGCCCGGTGTACACGGCTATCATCACCAGCAGGAACTGCAGCAGCGGGCGCAGCAGACGAGCCCCTCGCCATGACAACCTCGCCTGCAGGTAGAACTGGAGAAGGAGAGCAGGGTCACATGTTCAGAGCCTTCAAATATGAGAAGAGTGTGTGTGTGTGTGTGTGTGTGTGTGTGTGTGTGTGTGTGTGTGTGTGTGCGTAGGCACTTTCATACATGTTTGCATGCGTCTGTGGTGTGTGTATGAACTGCAATGTAGTTCGTTCTTTAGACAGTGATCTGGTCACATGGTACATTAAACACAGTTCACACACAGACGTCCAGAGGGTAAGGAAGAGGACCTGGCATTACTCCATCCACACTGGGCTCAGCACCCTAATAAACCTCTCTTCCATCTCATCTCGCCCTCCAGGCCCCATCATTACTACAGTAGAGGAGGAGTGTCAGTCAGGGACCAGACAGAGACTGACTGGGGGGGTCAGGGGTTAACTGCGGAGATGCATGGTGCTGTTTATGAGGTGACTGCTGCCTGGGCCTGTCACTGGAACATGTGGAACACATTCCTCTGGAGGGGGAGGGGAGCTGGTTAGGGGGGGTTGGCTCACTGACTGGAAGCCAGGGCCCTGGCTGCATGTCACTGCAGGTCCCATGCACTCTAAAGGATACAGTCAGTCTGCAGTAGTAACACTAGCTATACGCCACAGATGGGATGGCGGGAGGATGGAGGGAGGGAGGAGAGAACGAAGAACGAGGCCCCCCGTTTTTCTCAGGCCACTCAACTGCTCTCAATGCCTCACTCTCTCTTTCTCTCTGTCCCTTTCTGATAAGTGGGTGATTAGGAGGTGAGTGGAGGTCCCAAGAAATCTATTAACAATGTTTTTGAATGGTGATTTCTCTCCTTTTCTCAGATTGAAATGTTCATATATATTTCCCGTAAATAGTTTTTCGATTATTCCAGTCATATTCCGGACCGTTGGAGACTTAATGAAGAGGAGGAATACCATTTAGAATGTGAATGAATACATTACGGGAACAAATGCTTGAGCCATGATGGGCTTTTGTCTTCCTCTGTCATTTCTCCCCCCACAATGTGTTCCTCACCAATGGTCGAGTAGAGAGAGGAGAGAGAGAGAAGTGGGGTTCTCTTGTTGAAAGAAGCCTGTCGATCTCTCAGCAGGACCCCCCCCCCCCCCCCCCCCCGACCCAAAACAAGGAGTGCTCTGTCTGCTCTCCATCTATTCATGTTCCCTGTGGAAAACTTTTCCTCACTCTTTCTCCCTCTCTCTTTTCATTTGAGGCAGGATGCCTTTTGAAAAGTTGCTTTTCTCAGAGGCCTCTTCTTTCAGAGTTTGCATGTACAATGTGTGTATGTGAGTGTGCTTGAATGTCTGAGCGTTTGTGCGTGCGTGTGTGAGTGAGTGTGCACTCTGTCTCTACAGGGACAAAGTGTCCAATATTTTCTTTCATAACTGCAGTGAAAGTGAAAACTGTCATAAATCATTATTTCATTCCTTCAACAAATATGCAGTAATCCCAGCTAAAGCAGGTGACTTCAGGTGTATAAATGTTACTTGGCAGGTGTGCTGTTCTATGTCGCCACAGGCACGTGTGTCTCTCTAATCGCCAGTGACACTTACCGCCAGGTAGAGCATGGTGTACATGGCAAAAGAGGAATGGCCAGAGAAAAAGGACTTCCTGAAACATAAAGGGATAACAGGGATGTTAATCATTAACCCAGTGATCTAGTGTCAATATTGCTCCATCTCAATCTATGGTAATAAACATTCATTCCAACAGTTTCTAACAAAGACAAACTTTCACTTTGACTAGGCTAGCGGCATTTGGGTCTATTCCATTTCAATTCCAGTCAGTTCATGACTTTTCAGGATTGCATAACAATGGAAAAATTCAGCCCAACATTGAGCCCAACTCTGATGCACTGAAGCTTGATTCACATTACAGGACCAACCACAACTGTACAGTGCTAGTTCTGATATTTTATTTTCCCATTGTCCTTTACTCCACGGTTCCAGCAACTATGGTGGATACATAACCAGGCCAGAGCAGTTTGGCCAGGTTTGGCTCGGCTTGGCCCTATAGTGTGAATAGGGAAGGCGTCTCTCTCGGGACTGACCTGGCCTCCTCCACCATCTTGTCTTTGGGCTGCCTGCAGGTGACCTGGGCCATGTAGGAGCCGGGGACGCAGTTGAGCGAGGCGTATGTCACGTTGCACACCGACAGGAAGTTAGGTCGCAGGCGCCCCACGCTCAGCTTGGCCATGTTGGTCAGTGATTGGCCCACACAGCAGCCGAACAGGAAGCTGCCCAGCTCCTTGTAGAGGCAGGACACGTAGAGGTTGCGCACGAACGCCCGCGAGTGCACCTCACGGAATCGAACCCGGTGACACTCGCCCAGCGCAATCTGGCCAGGGAAGAAAAGGAGGTGCAAGAGTTAGAAGCAGTCCTCTTAGTCAATAAGCTGAGGTAGACACCGCTAGAAAAATGACGCCACACTTTCTCAGCATATTGTAAAAGAGAATGTGTTCTCAATGACCTGACTAAATAAAGGCTAAATATTGAATGGCTTTTAAATACATCTACTTCCAGTGAGTGTGTAAGTGGTGATAGTATGTCATGTGTATATACTCAGTAAGATCCTACAGTGTGTGTTGTGCTGTGTTGTGTTGTGTGTGAATCTCACCGTGAGGCCAGTGATGATGATGCCCCCAGCGATGAGCAGCGTGTCAGGGATGGCCTCTCTCTCCAGGTAGGGGTAGGTGATGCTCTGGTCCCCACAGAAGAAACCCCTCCGGTATGGAGTCACAGCCTTCAGCTCACATGCAAAGAACGGGATGGAGGCTGGAGAGACAGGGAGAGAGGAGGGTTTAGACACAGTTAAGAGGGAGATGAAGAGATAGACAATAGAAAGAGGTAAAGATATGGAGAGAAGGTTAAGGTGTATGTGGGTGGGTGGGGCAAGCACACGTGTGTATGAGAAAATAGTAAGTTCATAACGCATCACACAGTGAGCCAAGACAAAGAGGTGTCATTGATCCTTGGTCCCTGATCCTGTTCTATATGAGAAGGGTTTAGGAGACAGGATATAGGCCTGGTTGTCAGTCATCCACTGACTGGATTCAAGATCTCCCAAAGGATCAGGCATTCCTTACATACTGGAGTTCCACCAGAGAGGCTGGAGGAAGGGGAGATGAGAGAGACAGAAACAGAGAGAGAGAACCGTGCAGAATGAAGGATTTTTCAGGAGGAGAGGAGAACAGAGGAGACCGAGAGAGTTTATTACACAGAAAATGACAATGTGGTGAAAGCCAAAGGGTTTTACAGTAAACTAATAGCCAGGCTACAGTATAGGCTACACCGTGACTGCAGATACTTCCAATAGAAAGGGAACAGAGTAGTCTATTGTGTCCAATAATAAGGGAATAGAAATAGTGTAGTGTGGCACAGAGACGCACAAGGAGCGTACAACATTAACCATTAACTACCACTGTATTGGCAGAATATTTATTAAATCAATGTAGTAACACATTACTTTCCTATTTGAAGGTTTGTTAATACTGTATCAAGTTCATTTCCTGGTTGGCTAACCAATTAAAAGTTAGTGTGCAAGGAAGGCGTAAAGGAGGGTGGTCAAGGTCTGGCTTTCTTAAGCAAACAAACCTCGCTGCAGCCTGCCCTGCTGCTGGTGAAAGTTCACTGGGTAAAGATTGTGCAACCTCGTTATGATACTGGCAACAGTCACACAGCACAGGCGGATGAAATCAAATACAAAGCTAGATCTGAAATTAAATCTACCCCACTATACTCATTCTGAACTTCCAAACTATCCTTCTAGTTCCTCTCTCTGCTCCCCACAGCCCCTCTACCCCATCCCGAGTGGCGCAGTGGTCTAAAGCACTGCATCGCAGTGCCCCTAGAGATCCTGGTTCGAATCCAGGCTCTGTCGTAGCCGGCCGCGACCGGGAGACCCATGGGGCAGCGCACAATTGGCCCAGCGTCGTCCAGGGTAGGGGAGGGAATGGCCGGCAGGGATGTAGCTCAGTTGGTAGAGCATGGCGTTTGCAATGCCAGGGTTGTGGGTTCGATTCCCACGGGGGGCCAGTATGAAACATTTAATAATGTATGCACTCACTAACTGTAAGTCGCTCTGGATAAGAGCGTCTGCAAAATGACTAAAAATTTAAAAATGTAAAATCATGTCCTCTACCCCATCATGTAGTCCTCTACCCCATCATGTAGTCCTCTACCCCATCATGTAGTCCTCTACCCCATCATGTAGTCCTCTACCCCATCATGTAGTCCTCTACCCCATCATGTAGTCCCCTACCCCATCATGTAGTCCCCTACCCCATCATGTAGTCCTCTACCCCATCATGTAGTCCTCTACCCCATCATGTAGTCCTCTACCCCATCATGTAGTCCTCTACCCCATCATGTAGTCCCCTACCCCATCATGTAGTCCCCTACCCCATCATGTAGTCCTCTACCCCATCATGTAGTCCCCTACCCCATCATGTAGTCCTCTACCCCATCATGTAGTCCCCTACCCCATCATGTAGTCCTCTACCCCATCATGTAGTCCTCTACCCCATCATGTAGTCCCCTACCCCATCATGTAGTCCCCTACCCCATCATGTAGTCCTCTACCCCATCATGTAGTCCTCTACCCCATCATGTAGTCCTCTACCCCATCATGTAGTCCCCTATCCCATCATGTAGTCCTCTATCCCATGCCCCCATGGCCCTCTCCCCCATAGAACAGGGAGAGCATGGGACTAATGATTAACCTCTCCCTCATCATAGAGCCTGGAACTGGAATGGGCCCAGGCAAACACTGCTGCTGCCAGGAAATCTCAGAGACTACGTGACAGGAGGAGAGGACAACACACACACACACCATTAGAGACAGTATATCAATAGTAGCAGATGGTGAGTAGGACATGGCTCACTGACCTTCAGTGTGACCTTCAGTGACCCTACCAGAGTTCAAAAGGTTTCAGTCTACCTGAACTATATAACCATGAATACTCTGCAGATATCTCACTCACAGTCCCAGTCAGTCAATCATAAATACTACCAAAACCGATCCATCCATCCACCCACCCTTTCACCCCAAGACATACAGTTAAGAACCTACACACATATCAATGTACATAAGCACCAATACAATTTATGAATGAAAACGAGGAAGTAGTGTAGCGTCATTGGCTTATAAACAGGGTAAAGTTACTGTAGTATACAGCCAATGTCTGCTTGTGACTTTTGCTATTACTGGAAGTATGTGTTTGTCAGAGAGAAAGACCAAACACAGATAACACCATATCCTCTGGTTAAGAGAAGGCACGGGAGGGCCAGAAAGACAGAGGGAGGGAGGGAGGGAGAGGAGAGGGAAACACGTTGCAGGCAGATAGCAGAGGCTCTGACGACAGCAGAGAGAGAGAAGATAGACAGAGGGGAGAGAAAGAAGAGAGAGAGCAGAGAGAGAGACAGAGAAAACATCTCACCTGACCCTGATCTCTACCTGATCTACTTCTCCTGCCAGAATCACATGCTCCTCATTTCAGACGCGTTTAGGCTACACACACACACACACATTGTACAAACACGTGCATGACATGCACACTCGGCACGCACATAAACACACCGTGGTGTGCGACTCCAAGCTGCAGCCCTCTACAGAGCCTCTAACATCACGCAAGGGCCTAACTCCAGACCACTGTAGAAAGGTCAGATCTCTCCCAAAGAGAGAGATAGTGGCTGGCTGGAGTTGGACCCAATACCATGACTCAGTACAAAGACAGAGATTAAGGTAAATACGTTTTATATGCATCAGGAGGCCTTACTTTGGTTCTTAAATGGGTAGCCCAGGATTTTGGCAATGTGGCCCTTCATCTGTCTCTGGGAAAATAGATAAACTTGTGGATACAATTTTTATATGTATCTGCATGCAGTTTGAAGGAAGTTGTTAACTAGCGTTAGCAACTTGCAAAACTACCTCTAACTTCATTCATACTGGATGCAAATACATAAAAATGGTATCCACGAGTTCATTCCAATCTGGGGAAGTAGATAAATGGCCTCAATGGCAAAATCCATAACTATCCCTTTAAGTGTCTTTGAAGGCCTTCCAGCTTCCTTTGATGAACTGAACCCCCCCCCCCCAACAGAGAGAGTTCCAGTCAGTCAGGTGAATCTAATAGAGGCATGATTACTGTGGTCTAATCAGGTTAAATACTCTGGAGGAGGAGATTCGTCTAAGAAATGTGTTTACTGAATAGACCTTGTGGGTCACAGATGATATGGGTTGGCCTGGCTAGAAACCCTGATTTTGTTTACTTGGTGGTTCTGGGTCATGAGAAAACTCCAAAAGCGTGAGGTAGCCTAGATTATTCACAACACAAAAACATTTGGAATATGAACCACCTGCTTTGGGTTAGCCCTGTAGAAATCAGCACGGTGCATCACTATGGCATTCAGTTCCCCAGAGATGTCCCCTGGTGAACACCCTGTACAGCATGATGACGGTTGCTGGTCCCAAACCTGTTTCAAACAGAATCTCTCTCTAACCTTAATCCTCTTATCGATCTAGGTATGTATTTACGCCTGAGCTGGGAAATAGAGTGAAGAGACTCAAGAGCGAGATATGCCCTAAACCACAGATTATCTATTATATTGACCAGATACTCTAGTGGCCGCTCTAACAATGAAAATACATTTCTTTAAAAATGAGTTGGGATGGGGGCAAGATCAGGTGGGACCATTCTAGCCAATGAGAGGGCAGATACGCATGTGAACAACAGGCACAACGGTTTCCACTAGTTACCACAGCCACAAAGTCATAATTCGCTATATCGAAAAATTCATGAAACAAAAATTAGATTTTGGGTTTTAATTTAAAGGGACATTTCAAAACGCCACCTGCTGGAGAAGACAGATTTTGGGACCAGTTATGCCTCTCGCTTCACCTCTTCCTCTCTGCCTAAACTCATCTTAACCCTAGCTGTCACACACCTGTAGAATGAACCAATCACACCTGTTAAGGTCCAGAATGAACCAATGACTTGGTAATTGGTAAACTCAGACTTTTCTTTCTTTCCACAAATGTTGTAGCTTAGACCTATTTTACATCTGTGGATTTTGTGTTGTGCCCGTCATCGGTTGAGACAGCCTACTCTTGAATACAGGCTGGGTGTCATTTCAAATCATAGAAATATAATTAATAGAATGGACCTATCCCTTCAGACCCCTGCAATTTAGCTGGTACACCATTGACATTGAAACTTTAACTTCCAATTACTACCAGAAAGATGGCCGCCAGTCCACCCACCATTGAATGTCAACTTGAATGGGAATGTATATTCTATTATCTATAGTTCTATGATTTCAATAGATTTCCTATGGAAGATTGACAGTTTAATTTATAACAACGGATAAGTCAACATTCTCTAACGTGTGGACCTCCCACAATCTTTGTGGTACCATTTGAAAGTTGAAAACTCAACTTTCCTCACATTTTAGTATATGTATCAGCCAAAACATAAGACTGTGCTGTGTGTCAACCAATGGCAGGTACAAGATTATGGAAAATAGGGTGTAAGCTACCCAAAAAAAATTGGAGTTCACGCGTTTTTAGATAATTGATGACAAAAAACAAATCTATAAATCATAAAACAGTTTGACAACCCTATTTGTAAGCTTTTAAATGATATCAAACTCAACCGTTTATCTTTTCCAGTGATGAAGACATGGATGTCTCATGGTATGGTGGGGTAGGCAAAATGGGTCAACTTTGAGCACCTCTATCTCCTGAATGTTTTGGCATTCAGGTCCAAAAAGTCACTTTCTGACCACTTCCAACATGGGCAAACAAGTATGGAAGGTTTCGTTCAAATCAAAAAGGGATGCAGTCAGAAAGTGATTGAAATCATATGGAACGACCCAGAAGAGAGATGTGGTTCTCTTGACTCAACCACACACTGACAAGGTCAGGGGGCTGAAACCCTTTATAGGGTTTATAGCTTTACTCTGAAAACACATGTCATGGTGGTGTCTACGCTCTGTCCATCTACCACAATAGGCTACTTTTTTACCACAATTATCGCTCTCCCTCTCTCTCTCTGTATCTGGGGCAGAGTTATGGTTATAATGGGTCTTCTGAGAATAATCAATGTTATTCTGGGTTGTCAGTCTGCTAATGGACAGTGTCTCCATTACTGCCATAATAAAAGTGTGGGGCTGGCTGGTTGAGCCGTTAGCGCCGGATCCTTTAGATGGCCATTTTCAATACTTTCTCACAGTAATGGGAGCCATCAACCACTCAGTAGGCAAACTTAATGGTTTATGACCGCGACCCTGTCAATGATGTATTGACTGCTCTGTAAATATGTGTGTGTTGTCATTTCCACATGTGTGTTAAAGTCCATAAACAGGCTCGGCTCACATGGCCGGGACCCAACAACACTCCTTGCTTACAGAGCTCCTCAAAATGCTACTCTCAAACAACACATTCCACAAAAAAGAGGCCGCCAGTTTGCCACATACCGACCTCAATCCACAAAACACATCTTATACAAACTTCCCAAATGCACACCACTGTGAAACCAGGGAGAACACACAGAACACGTATGTGATATGTTTTGCAGCAGAACACACACCGTCAACCGAGCCTGCACCTAGCCTATACAACCTCAGAGGTCTGAGAGGTATCAGCCAGTCCCAGTAGAGGTCCAGTCTTTACACTGGGGTTTACACGGGCTCTAAATGGTTTCACAACAAGACACAAAAGACACTCCAGAGCCCCTCACTTCACCTGTCAGGCAGCTGTGAGCAAACCACTGCACCTGGCCAAGAGCAGCCTCAGAGGACACAGCAGCAGAGCAGAGCGGAGCAGAGAGAGGGGGAGGGAGAGAGAGAACCAGAGAGGAGAGAGAAACACACACACAGTAGACCCATACACACGGGCCAAATGTGCTGTTGGACGGAGTTCTCAAAGTGGGAATGCTTTCAAATAGTCAAAGGGAGAGACCGAGAGAGGGAGGAGAAACAGGAAGAGAGAGGGAGAGGGAATGAGAGGAGAGGGGAAATGTGCCTCACTCTTAAGAAACTCTTCTGGTTGTAATTTACACTTCTATGACCACAGCCCAGAATGAGCTCACTGTGAGAAGAGAACAACAACCGAGAGAAAAAACAGAACAGCCATGGAGAACATGAATAAAGACAGAAAGAGAGAGAGCAGAGAGCAGGAGGGAGGAGGAGGGGGGCAGATGTTACATGTTAGTTATTATGTCAGTTACTTATGCGGATGCTTTGAGGGCATATTGCTCATAATGTGTACCAGTCAATAAAACAGCATCAAACTCAAAAGAGTAGAAAACATGGTTAGAGGGGGTACGGAAAATGGACAAACAGAGAAAGAGAGAGAGAGGGGGGTGGATAAGGGGTTGGGGTGCTCTAGAGAGGGAGAGAGAGATTGAGAATTGAGAGATGTGGTGAAGTGTTTCACAGACGGAGACGATTAGCGGTGGTTCTGGAATGTGAGGGTCAGAGAACTGGGCTCTGTTGGGACCTGCTCTGTAAACAAGACCTCGCCTCGTCCAGCAGAATACACACACAAACCACACTTACACACACACAAACAACCCACAAAACACCACACCGACTAACACGCAACCAAACAAGCCACACAAAAACCCAAACAATCCACAAAAACCTCAATCAACCATAGCTAACCAAATAAAGCACCCTGGAGCCAGAGAAACCACAGCAAACCAAACAACCTATAGACAGGCACTGAACCAACACACAGATAGACCCAAACTAATAGCTTCACTAAACAGTACTAGTATATTATTAACACATGAATATCAATACTAGACTGTAACATAGCCTACTACTCAACAATGCATCAACCAACGTTTTAGGTGACAGTCATGGGCTGGGGCAGGGGAGGGGACAGTCACTGGGGCAGAGAGGAGAACGCTACCCTACTACCCTCCAGGGGTGGTCCGTCTCTCTTCAGCCAGGCAGGCCTCTAGGACCAGTGCCAGGGCCTCTGGTTCTCAACCTCAGGTCTAAGCTGCTTGTTTATCCAGCAGTCAATCTTGCAGAGAAAATAATATGCTACTGGTGTAGTGAATCATTACATGGAGAGGTGCTGTTATTCTAATGTTAGTAAGCCCTGCTGTAATCCCTAATAATAGCACCGTAGGAGAGTTTGTCTTACTATATTGTAACTGGTAGTTGTGTCTACTATACAGAGCTGGACTTTTATTCCCTGTTCTTAGACAATGTGTCCTGGCCACAACATAGTGTGTGTGATATCTATCTGGGTTGAGTCAGTGAGAGTCACAGAGTAGACCCAGATGTCTTTTGTGTTTCACCTAACATTTAAAGACAAAGAGTCTTTGTTTAAAATAGTAGCTGGGTGTGCAACCCACACACACACACACACACACACACACACACACACACACACACACACGGACACACGGACACACGGACACACGGACACTATACAGGGGTGAGCCAGGTACACCTCAGACAGGAGGAGATGAAGTCATTGGCACCAGGGCTGTGATTATGATTAGTAAACCACCATCCTCCTAATTATAGGTAGGTGTGTGTGTGTGTGTGTGTGTGTGTGTGTGTGTGTGTGTCTGCCCTGTGCGAATGTGTGTGTGGATGAGCACTACAGTGTCCTTTCTCCCAGCTTTTACTTGGTGGCCAATCCAGGTGGTACAGGATAGGGGGGAACGGTGGTGGGAACGTTGCTGCCCCCTCTCCTAAATTGTCTGGATTGTTCTAACTGGGTGCACTGTTCACTGTTTTGTCTGCCCTGATGGCTACACAAAAAGACTGATCATCAAGGGACAAAGCCTGGGAAACCAAAACAGCCCTGCGGCATCTCACTGACTATTTGATATCAGCAGCATCTGCTGCAGCTGGACTCACATACACACACAACCAGAATGTTATTTACTGTACACATAATCACTAACATAATCACTCGATACACAGTCTATCTTTCCATAGGCAGCAACACTATCTGTCCATAGTTCCTACGAAACAACAGAGCTAACTCGAAAAACAAGTCAGGAGGAAGAGATGAGACTGTAGCTATAGCCTACTTCCAATTTCCAAGCCATAGGTGCTTGTTCCCCTCTGAACCCCCCTCCCCCTCAATCCCCCTCCCACCCACCCACCCACCCACCATTGGTAGTGCTGTCTCCAGTCTCCAGGCTGTGTAACTGTTACTGTAGCTGTCGCCAGGTCCAGACACGCTTCCCCTAGCCTCTCTGTTCTCTCCACTGACTTCTTCCTGCAGCACTGCAGCCGTGCTCTGGAGTTAAGGGCATGTGTGGTGAGGGATGGCTGACTGGGAGAGTAGGGGAACATAAAGGGGCCTGCCTGCCTGGCGGTCTCTGTGGTATGTATGTAAAGGGGTTTGGTGGTCTGTGGCGTAGCGTGAAGGTAAGGGTGTGTGTGGTTCAGGCTGGGTGGCTGCAGAGGCGGCTGTCTGTCTGCAGTGCAATAGTATGGGGAGGGTTAATGAATGTAAGATATGTACAGTGAGGACTGGGCTGTCAGACTGTTTGGTTTAGTGGTTTTGTCTGTGGTTGGAAGAGCTTCAGACAGCCAGACAGACAGAAGAGGGCAGGGGCTGAGGTGGATAAAGGGGGATCCGGCAGGTGAGATGTGTCAGGAGGATAGGATGATGGGGTAGATAGGGGGCCATGCTGGGAGGGCACCAGGAGGGGGGCTGTCTGAAAGCTAACATGGAGGAGCAGGGGGCAGAAGGAGGACTCATTAGTTTTGACAGACAGGGAATTGGGGGGTGAGGGCAGGAGGGGGCGATCCGACCGGTACGTTGGACTGTCTACTGACACATTTATCATTGCAAAAAGAGCCAGAGACCGCAAAACAGACACACAATGGGCCTAGGCTTTACACTTCACTGTTAACACCGATTGTATGGAAAGACTCAATCAAGTACTTACAGGACCTTCACCAAAGGGAGAATTTATAGCAATTTGGGTGTGGGAGATACCCCAGGCTGACCTCTGACCCCTACTGTGGATCCTTACCTCTAGAGGAGATAGCCCTCAGCCACTGCTCCCACTCCCCACCCTGCCCCACCCCCCTGCCCAGCCCCTCTCAGGTCAGGGCTGGCTCTAGATAACACTAATGGACTTGGTGTGAGAGGGAGTGAGTGAGAGGGGTGAGTGGGACCGACTGCAGGGTACAGTATCTGGGCTAATGCTACCCAGGAGGGGGTTGTACTAATGGAGCACTGAAATATCACTTACTGACATAAAATAAATGGTTGATACAGGGCAATTCCTGGGCGTGGCAGGGGGGCGTGGCAATGGCCGCGACCGGCCCACGGCTGAATTTCAGATACAATTTTAGAGGCCCCCATTTTGGCGGTGTAGAGAATTGTTTGCCGTTTTAAATCTAATTCTATGCATTTTGTCATAACTAATGCTGTGTTCTTTTGCTTAAACATAATAACAAAATGAATACTGATAAATTCATTGTTTTTGGAATTTTCAATTCTCCATGATTGTCTAGCTTTACTTTTGGTGATTGTTAGTTCTCAAAGATTATAGTACCGTAAAACTTCAATTAAACGTTGAGTCTCAAATAGCCACCTGTCCCTTTTAATAGCCGGGCAACGGCACACATTTCAGCAAATGAACGCCCATTTCAAGACACTGCGAGTCTAAATGAATTGTTTACGAGGTTCCCATGAATGTTTAAGCTGTTTAATGTTTGATTTGTTACATTAAATAATTCGGTAATGACTCGAAAAATTATGGCAATCATCTTTTTTTAATCACCATTAAGAAATGTATATAGCCATTGGCTGCTAACAGCTGAGAACTGCTAGCTAACTGGCAAGCACAAAAACAGTCAACAACTTTGAGAATACAGAACCCTAGAAAAATCGGACAATCGGCCTCTAGTGGCGAAAGTAAGAACTGCCTAAAATGCACAGTCAAAGGAAAATAATTATTGTCAAGGAAAATATTTTGGGGGGAGACAGAGAGGCATTCTAAGACAAAATAAACGTGACAGTGTGTAAATGATAACACATTTGTGCAGGAAATGAAGAAATTGATTACAATTCTGGAAGTGAATGCTGGAATTAAACAATTAACTATGTAAATTGCTCCTGAGTGGCGCAGTGGTCTAAGGCACTGCATCGCAGTGCTAACTGTGCCACTAGAGATCCTGGTTCGAATCCAGGCTCTGTCGCAGCCGGCCGCGACCGGGAGACTCATGGGCGGCGCACAATTGGCCCAGCGTCGTCCAGGGTAGGGGAGGGAATGGCCGGCAGGGATGTAGCTCAGTTGGTAGAGCATGGCGTTTGCAACGCCAGGGTTGTGGGTTCGATTCCCATGGGGGCCAGTATAAAATTAAAGAAAATATATTCACTAACTGTAAGTCGCTCTGGATAAGAGCGTCTGCTAAATGACGTAAATGTAAATTAGCAAAAGCTGACACCTGACTCAAATAGATGCCTATCTCTAATAAGCACCTGTTGTGTTCAGTGATTTAAGCTATTCATTGAAGTTTTACGGTATTTAAAAATATATAGCTCCATTGTCTTTTCTACATACAGCTTTAGTCATTTAAGTTTACACTGAAAGCGTTTCTCCATCCTGAAAATATATTTTTCTTACCGGAAAAAAAACTTGTGGCCCGCCCAATAATTTCGATGGTAGAAAAATTCCCGAATTCCACGGTAATGTAATTACGGTTTCACTTTAAAATGTATGTCAAACAAAAACCATTGATTTCAAAGTTTAACAGACCATACAACTCCACGAACAAGGAATGCTCTGAACAATTTACACAGACAATTTCAAAAACACATTTACTGGAAGAACTGTGCAGATGCAAAGTTTGGTAACAGAAGTTTTTATGCAACCACGTTTTCAAAAAAATCTAATATCTACTCCAAATTAAGATTCAAAGCTGTCTGCAGAAAGAATGGGGTGTCAGCTATGACATGCCACCTTGAGTTTGAAAAAATATATTTTGGATATTACAGTAACGGAATTACATCATGGGGGTCTGATCTGTACTATACAGAAATGCATATTTATGGACACGAAGATAATTATCTTCATGGTGATGTATCCTGAATAGGTACACTAAGGTAGAAATATGCAATATCCTTATTTTGCATATTTGGGTATTATTCTACACACTGGCTATTATTGCAATGAGCTCCGCCCCCAAACAAGACCACATTTGGTTGATCTGGACCAAACCAAATCAGAAACAATCATAGACGTCAATGCGGCAATACATTATATTGTACTCTACTCTAGTGTGCTCTACTCTACTGTACAGTAACTACTGTACTCTACGCTTTACTGTGCTGTCCAAACTTGTGAAGCATAGATTTAGACCTATGAATTGTTCAGATGTGGTCCGACCAGGGCGGACTGACCAAATGTCTACTATTTTTCAACATCCATGGACATCCGGTGTCGGTCGGTGTTCAGTGGGTGAGGATGCCCGTTACAGTAAATGGAAAGAGGGTAGGTGTCAGTAACAGCCGGGAGAGGTGACATTAACTGGAGAGAGAGAGAAGAGAGAGAAGAGAGTGTGGCAGAGAGAGAGGGACAGTGAGAGGGAGGGGTTGTCCTGACTGTTTTCACAGTCTTGCTTTGACCACCAGACAGAAAGAGTAAAAAAACAGTTATGAGCTGAACATAACAGTACGCCAGTGGAAGGGAGGACAGTAGCAGGTGACCCAACTGTGGTTTGTGACTAATATGATTTCCCATTGTAGCCAACTCAATAACAGAATTATGAGAATTATGAGTTTTAATCACTTAATAATTCATAAACTTGATATCAGTAAAAACACTATAACTAACTGGCAGGTCTACCTTTACTTATTACTTCTGTGAACTTTCATTATCCTCCCTCCTCACGAGGGAGAGAAATTAGAAAATATCTTAAAGATAATGTGGGTTTTTGGTAACGGAATTACAAGGCACAAGACAATGTTTCTTAAACTTACAGGAGGCAAATAATTTCTACAAAACTAAATATAAGTGTTGATATTAGTTGGCAGGGGTCTTTACTTCAATATTTTGTTTTGATGCATTTATAATACCTTTTAAGACTTTCTGGTAGATGTTGTCTATGACCCCTTTTCCATCTGTTTGACCAGAAATCAAAGCCTTTGCTTATTCCTAAATTTTTGGAATGGAAAATAGTTGGAAAATGTTTTTGAAAAAAAATATAGACTCTTAGTTTTGATTTGACACCCAATTTGACATGCTCCTATGAGCTTCACATGTTGGTGCTCATGAGTCATTTTAGATGGAAATGCCCTTCAGTAACTGGGTTAAGAGCAGCATCACTTTTTCCTTTAGCTAATCGTTTGATTGCGTTTCTTTTATTGGGAGCTGCATCTGTCAACGTCAGAATACTGCCATGTTTCCATGTAGTGACTTCATCATGTATTTGATTAGGGCTAAAAACACTGAATGAAAATGCACCAGTGAATTTGTAAACAGAGGCACATGCACACAAGCACATACTGTTCAACATGCACTAAAAACACAGAGACAAACTCACTCACACACACAGTTACACACACAGGCCCAGAGCGAGAGGACTGCTTAAAATATTCCTGACCCAGTGGCATGCTACAGCATGCTGGCCCTCTCACTCGACAGCTTTCCCTGCCAGCTGAACAGAAACACAAACCCACTTACACAAACATACTGTATGCCCAAGAAAACACACACACATGCAAACGCACGCGCCTCAACATGTGTCCTCCCCTCTTCTGGGACACCTTCCATCCCAAAATGGTAAGGAGAAGAAAGAGACGGGAAAGAGAGCGGAGATAAGCAGGAAAGAGGTGGCCCTTTGAGCTCTCTCTGAGGTTAGTGCTATCCCTACCCTAAACCCTAACCTTAACCCCTATCCTTAATCTAACCCTAACCCTTTTAAATGTAAACTTCAAATGGGGTAGGGACGTCCCATGGATCCCAGATAGCAAGGACCCTTTTTCTGATCACTCTGGGAGATACAGGCCCTCTTCTCTGGCGAACTACCTCACGTCTTCTTACCCCCCTACACACACACACACACACACACACACACAACTAGTAATCGTCTCTGTGGTGTCTACTGGTCACTCATGCAGTGTTTTGGAGCTGTCTACTCCAGAGTCCAGGCACTTTTACTTCACAATAAAGCCTTGAATTAAGCGGTCTCTCAGGGAAAGCTTAAGCGCTATTCAAAAACGTTTGACCTAGCCTAGACAAGGCAATGAAGTTCAATTCCATGCTCTAATTTTGCTATTGATTTGGGTCTGATTTTCATCTAGGAAATGTTATCCTGAGCAAATATGAATGGACTGTGTGGTCACTGTAATTGAAGGTTTTCACAAACCACTCAAGACTTCAGATCACCTTCCAATTACCTTTAAGGGCCCAAATAACTGTCCTTTATAAGGGTAATGACAGAGTGAGGACCACCTGTGCTGGAGAGAGAGACAGGCAGCCGTGCAGGAGGCAGTCAAGCAGACTTGTCTCAGCCTGCCCACAGGTATGTCAAAGACTGACCTCTCACCTCTGACCCTGCCTATGCTGCTGGACGCTATGTCTCTAGCATAGCATGGCCACAGGGCATGGATTCTGTTCAGACCTGAGCTCATCTTTAGATAGCTCAATAATGCAGACCGGAGGAATGCACACACACACACAGATTGAGACATCCGTATGCTTGAGAGGCATACAGACACAGTACAAAAATGCTCTCTCTGTGAAACATCAACCATCCCAGTGTGTCAGAGTGCCCCCATAAACAACTTTGACTTGTTTTTGATCTGGGAGAGAGAATTACCTGGTCACACACACACGGTGACACACATATATACGTATTTAAGTCAAAGCCCCAGTGAAAGCCTTCGTTATGACGTGATCCTGGCTTTAGGCTCTGATTAACAGTCATTCATCATGCCATACCACCGTGTTAATAACAGTCATTCATAATGCCATACCACCGTGTTAATAACAGTCATTCATAATGCCATACCACCGTGTTAATAACAGTCATTCATAATGCCATACCACCGTGTTAATAACAGTCATTCATAATGCCATACCACCGTGTTAATAACAGTCATTCATAATGCCATACCACCGTGTTAACAACAGTCATTCATAATGCCATACCACCGTGTTAATAGCTGTCATTCATAATGCCATACACCGTGTTAACAACAGTCATTCATAATGCCATACCACCGTGTTAACAACAGTCATTCATAATGCCATACCACCGTGTTAAAGTGTTTACTTCAATTTACAGCAGTAAACACTTAGAAGGAAAGTACTGTCTGAGACAGAGGGGACCACACTGAGCAAAGAAGTGGATTCACTCTTAACTTAAGGCCATTAGAATGCGATGCCTTGGGGGAATTCCAGAACGACAGTAATGAATGAGTCCCTTGACGGGGCAGATAACGAGGGGTCAACAGCCTGAGGAATCTGCTGCTGACATTTAGGGAAAATTAGGTTTGAACTCCCTGAGACAAGGCATACTGTTAATTCACAATACAGCTGATGATAGTGACACCAATCACATCCATCAAGAAAGAACCACCAGTAAATGAACAAGGCTGATGTAATATGTGATGGTGGTGAATGGGGGAAGATGATGATGCCAGAGGTGAATGGGGGAAGATGTTGATGCCAGATGATGGTAAGCATACCACGCTGGCAATGTCCCTTTGCCCTTTGTCTTGAGAGACTTTAAAAAGTCACTTGCTAAATCTCTCACTCCCTCTCACTCATGTTCTTTCAAGCATGCAACCCGGTGATCGAGTCAATCCCAGTGTTGCAATGCAACAAACAGTCAGGGATAAGGAAAGTCAACACCAGCCCACGTGTTCTAATTAGGCTGAGCTAAGAAGAACTGAGAAAGTATATTTCCTTCCCATCTTCTGACTCTGGGCCAGCCACTTCTAAAACATTTAGGTGAGTGTCAAGCATGCTAGCTAGCAGAGGAGGCGGCAATAGCGTACCTGCAGGCAAGGAGGAATAACAGGCTGTGTGGTGAGAGTGAATCTGTCTGTCAGTGTGTCTGTCAGGGCAGCAGCAGGCAGCTTGTAACCGCCAACGGTGCGCTGGCAGACCTGTCTGTCTGCCTGGACGGGTTCCGCCTTATACTCCTGTTTGTGTCAAGATAACGACTCCAAAACAAACCACTTTTCCCTGCCCTCACATGGTGCCAGCTAGGCAGCATCAGAGAGGCTGATCGACATCCCCCATTTCATTTCAGGGGTGTAGTTAGGCACACAATTGTGTTTCACTCATGTTAGTTGAGTAACCAACGATAACTACCACAAAGTAGCAACCCAATAGTCCCTCTGTGTTTGTGCGTGATTGTCAGATTGCCTCATGTTCCACATTATGGCTTAACACTGCTAACCCTATCAGCATTCAAACTGTAGGGCCATTCTCCAATGCTTTACTGAATTATATAATAGCCTCCTAATTTGGCAGAGTAACTTTGTTGCACACATTAGGTATATTGTTGCCAAGTACCTCAACTCGTCCAACTCGACTAGAGTTTCTTAAATTAACCTCCAAGACTCGCTATATGACGATACTTTAAAATTTTAAATTCTTAAACCCTTACCATGTACCTATGTTTGTCCTCTGTTGTTGCATGCCTTTCTTCGTTTGCTGAAATCCATACTTTTTAATAAAATGTTAATCAAATACAACCACTGACTGTTTCCTCATTGCTGGTGCTCTAAGATGGCAACTCAGCGCGAATGCCAATTGAATCTCAACAAGGAAACAGTCGGTGGTTGTATTTGATTAACGTTTTATTCAAATTCATGGATTTCAGAAATGAAATGCACACAACAAAGGACAAACATAAACAAAAACAAACATAGGTAGGCCTACAAGGTAAGGGTTTAAGATTATTATGTTTTAAGTATCGAGGCATAGCGACCAGAAGGAGTCAGAGGTTCATTTCAAAAGCTCTAGTCTGTGAACAACTCAGGAGTTGAGGTACTTGGCAAGGGATAATGCTGTAGTGAAGCAAGGCAAACAATGAACAAATGTAATTTTGGCATTAGAACACAAGCAGGGAAGGGGTAGCAACATGTTTTATTCCCATGTTCTTTTCTTGAGAACTCCATGGATGGTTGTCATGGGAACTCAAGAATTCCCGGGATAACTCTCCTGACAGCTTTTCTTCAGTGCTTATCTTAGAATACAGACAGACTACTTTTTGCCATTTTTGTAAAGTGCTTAATTGGCTTTTGAAATAACTTATTATTGTATTGTGACCTGTTGAACAGCTAGACCTGTTGCACTTTGCCGTTGGTTCTTCTTAACTACTGGTGCTAATAAATGTAATACAATGTTTAATTAAATGGTCGTATATCATCTCTTGGACAACGTGACAAGTGAGAGTGAGCGGTCATTGATTTATGTGCAATAATTGCCAATCCTGTGGCATGCATACTATTAGTGATATTCATGTGAATGACATTGACCTCTGCATTTTTCCTCGAAAATAAGATGGAAATACTGAGACAGGCTATTAATTAAATTAATGTAATGCAGACAATCATGTCATGCTGCTACTTTGCAGATTCAGTCAAATAAAACGGGTGAAAGGGTGAAATAACATGCAAAGAGAGGGTTCAACATCATTCTTACCTACACACAGACAGAAAACATCCAAGCCGACCAGCATCTTTCTCTTGGTACAGAGAGAACTGTCTGCAGGTTCTGCGAGGATGTGATTCTTCCCAGCGCCGTTTTCCTTCATCGCCTCCCCCGCTCCCCCGTTGTCGGCTAACCGCTGCTGAAGCTCAGCGTCCCGAGGAAGAGTACTGGTGTGTGTCGAGTTGAACTTTTGCATCTTGTCCCGTTTTTAAAATACAACGTTGATGTTGTCTTGCTGCTGTTTACTGACAGTAACGTTAAGTATCCCAAAGGTGAACATTCAGTCCGTCCAACGTTGAAAAATACAAATGATTGATGGCTGACTAACTTTAACTAGCTAGCTGTTACTGAAAACCATGTCAAACAACCACAAAAGTAAAACGTGACTGGTATCAAACCGTTAGCAACAAGCTTGTCCGTGAAATTCAAGACAAGTTCAACAGAGTAAAGATAAACTGAAAGAGAAAAGTTATTGCTAGTCTAGCAAAGCTGGCAGTTCACTAAAGCGCTAGCTAACTTTCACACTGTATCGTGTTTCCTCTGTTCAAAGTCTTCAGCTAGCTGGCTAGCCACGTTACATCATGAGATAAGTTACCCTGAAACCAACAAAATCAATATTTAAAAGAATAACTTGCAAAACACGCATTGCACAATTCGTCTGTCAACTTTCAAACTTGCCCATATGTAATTCATTCAACTATTCCAAATGCCTTCTCCATGTGTTGGACTATTTTCTGTTCGGTCCTCCTGTTCCCTCGCATTTTGTCCCTCCCCAAAATTAGGCAGACCCCTAGGAGTTTGTTTTGATTTGCAAAATGTTTAAATCTCCTTTTGCTCCAGTCGCACTATCTGACAACCCACCCCACTTGTTAGTTAAATACAGTAGTTAACCAAATAGCTACCCGGACTATCTGCAGACCCTTTTTGCACTAACTTTGACTCATCACATACACTGCTGCTTCTGTTTACTATCTGTCACTTTATGTACAGTACATATCTAACTCAATTACCTCGTACCCTGCACATCGACTCGGTACTGGGATCCCTTGTATATTGCCAAGTTATCGTTACTCATTGTGTATCTATTATTACGTGTTTTACTTTTATATTATTTATCTTCTTTTTTTTCTATCTGCATTATTTGGAAGGGCCCGTAAGTAAGCATTTCACTGATAGTCCACACCTGCTGTTTACGAAGCATGTGACGAATACAATTTTATTTGATTCTCTTCGGCGTTGTTTTTTTTACACTAATAGCTTTGTTTGTTTGTTTTATTTGCCAATATCTATGGCATGCTAGAATCAATACTATTATTGATAGAGAATTAAGAATATAGAGAAATATATGAAGGTTTATTTTATTGCATTAATTTTTATTTCAGTTTACTTTGATGAACGGTGGTATGTGTATTAAATTAGGTTTGTAATCAAATACATTTTATTTGGCACATGCTTTTTAGACAACAGGTGTAGACTAACAGTGAAATGTTTACTTAAGGGTCCTTTTCCAACAATGCAGAGTTAAATATAATATCAAATGAAATAGAAACAGTGGCACCAGGAATAAATACACAGTGAATAACAAATAAAAATAACAAGTAAAGATAACATGGCTATATATAGGGAGTAGAAAATAACATGACTATTTATAGGGAGGAGAAAATAACATTGCTATATACAGGGGGTAGAAAATAGCATGGCTATATACAGAGAATACCAGTACGAGTCGATGTGCAGGGGTATGAGGTAATTGAGGCAGGTACTGTATGTACTGTACATATAGGTAGGGGTCAAGTGACTAGGCAATAGGATAGATTAGACAGTAGCAGCAACGTATGTGTGTGAGTGTGTGTGTGTATGGTGTCAGTATGCATGTGTGTGCATGGTATGTGTGTGTGGGTGAATGTAGTGTGTGTGTTGGGGTGTCAGTCTAAGTATGTGTGAGTGTGTGTGTAATGTGTAATGAGAGATTCCATTACGTTTCCCAGGCCTACTTAATAAAAAAATAAAATAAAATGTTGCCCTTTGCCTTACACTTCAAATGTCATCATTTGCCCAACAATATCTAATCCTTCCTTTGATCAAATAAATGGATGTATCTCTAGCAACACAGTTATTAGCATATCTCATGACTGGCTTGTAGATGAGAATTCCTTCAAATGTATACTTTCTGATCAGTCGCAGATTTGTCCTTACACAGTATGGAATAGCAGGTACAAGAGGGAGGAGAGTGCCACCACCTGGTGAGAAGGACAGAAATGGTCACCTCTTTATTTTCAGGACTGTATATTAAGGTTTATTAGAGACAGACTACAGTGCTATAATCACATGGTAAAATAACTGCAAATTCGTACAGTAGTTTTAAATGATTGGTCTACAACTGCTTGCACAGGAAACATCAAACTAGGAAGCTATGTTCATGAATCAAACACATTCACTCACACACAGGCCAATATGTTTCTCAAGTCCCTCACCAGTTGTGGGTAGGAGCCTGGCGTACAAGGTTACTTCTTTCACGTAACATTCTCAGCAATACTACAGTATTGTGAGAGAAGAAAAGATGATAGAACAAAATTGAGAGAATAGATGATCAAACAAAATAAAAATAAGGAACTAACAGCAAATTATTTAGGCTGACAGGTCTGTGTCATTACCTCCTTCTTGTCTTATTGAAAAAAGCTTCCAACCCTCAACCATCGATCTGTAGAGGTGATATGACAGTGTATCATGCACCAATGCATCATCATCCCCGCCGCTCAATGATCCACAGGAGTGACACCTACAGAGTACGTGTTTACAGGGGCAGACTGGGACCAGAAATAAACTCTTGCATTTCTAACACACCAGACTATTTTTTCCCCTTGAGGGCCCCACAACAGCCCATTTTTTTCCTTGGGGCCCCCACACTGGCCCATTTTATTCCTTGAGGCCCCCATTATTAGCCAGATAATCATCATTTCGAAAATACAAATACAAAAATAAAACAAAGTTAGACAGGCCCAATAGGCAAAAAATGGACCAGCCAGTCCACCCCTCTAGGTCTACCTTTACTCCTCTTTTTCTGTTCAAATGTCAGACTCAAAGGTCATGGGATGATTCCTGACCCCAGCAAGTGGACTAGATAGAAAGGTTATAAATTCACTGTCTTCAATAGAAGAGCCTAAAGCAGTTAGCAGTAATTTTGATAGCCACTAGATGGCTGCAGAAAGTAATTTACTGTGTGATAGGTGGGCCAGGAGAGATGAGAAGCCTGCAGCACAGTGGCGGCTGGTGGGAGGAGCTATAGGAGGACGGGCTCATTCGAATGGCTGGAATGGAATTAATGGAACCGAGTCAATCTTGTGGTTTCCATATGTTAGATGTGTTCCATTTATTCCATTCAAGACATTACAATGAGCCCGTTCTCCTATAGCCCCTCCCACCAGCCTCCACTGCTTTAGCAGTGATTAAAGTTAAGCTCGCTTGCCAGACTTACATGTCTGAGAACAAAGCTAAGAGTATAGCCTACACAATATTTGGGGAGAAATGAGTTTCCCCCCAAAACAAGTTTTCTAATTGCGTCCAGTGACATTGGCACTCCCTAGTGACAACCACTATACACCTAACACCTATCTATTGTAGGCTACTCAGTACAGCCAGGGTTGGGGAGTAACTGACTACAGGTAATCTGATTACAAAAAAATCTAATCAGTTACGTTAGCAGCAAAAATATTGTAATCTGATTACAGATACTTTTGAAGAACTAGATGATTGCTACTTGGATTACCTTTAAATTCAGAAAAGATGTATGCAAAAACATACATTATGACACCTTTGTTTTCTCAATTATATTAAATTGAGCACTGACAAAAAGTACAAGTTTAAGTTCGTTCCACCTGAGTGAGTCTGACCACAAGTCAGAGACCACTTTGATGACACACCTTTTTGACTTCTTCTATTGCCTCTTAACCTTGCCTCTTGCCTCGTAACTGAAAGTAATCAGATTACGTTACTGAGTTTGGGTAATCCAAAAGTTACATTTCTGATTACAATTCGGGACAGGTAACTGTAACAGATTACATTTAGAAAGTAACCTACCCAACCCTGAGTACAGCACACCTCAGATGACACTGATCAACTGTCAGTCCACCCCACTAATAGAGGGGCATTGCTATCTGGGATCCTTGGAACGTCCCTACCATAAACCCTAAACCTAACCTTAACCATAACCCTTACCCATTTAAAATGTAAATTTAAATGGGGTAGGGACGTCCCAACCAGATAGCACGGACCAATAATGGTACTCTGGCCTTGTACAGGTAACCATGTCCTACCAAAGGTCACGTTTGAGCTCAGCACCAACTGACATCGATAATTAACTGTCAACGGGACTCTCTGCCCCACCTCCCCATGGGCCTGCTCACCATGGCAACATGATACACTATGGCCACAGCATGTAGAGTAGTTATAAAAAAGAAGGGAACGAGGGAAAATTACCCGCACGTTGCATAGGCCACACTCCAAAATAGCTTTTCATTAACCTTTTTATGCGAGTAAAGTACATGTCATATTAAAAAATGTAATGGAAACAGACCATTTTCCTGTAAACTTTCTAAATATCCACAAAACAGAATATTCTAGCCAAGGTGAGATCTTTGTGTGTCAGTAAAAATGTATTATGCGATACATGTCGGTGGAAACGCTTTTATGCGCAAATATTGATATAATAACCATCATATCAAAGTAAACTTGGAGTCACGCGATGACATGTTGTGTGGTCCTCCCAGTACGACTCGTCGGGAAAGCATGCAGTTTATTAGGCTACAAATTAAACAAATTATGATGAATTTCACAGGGTGGTGAAAGTGCAAAGTGATGAGCTTGGTGCTCCTTTCCAATAAATATTGAGGGTTTTATTCTGGTAACATGATAATCGATGCTTGGCTGCCATTTGAGAAATAACCTCACTCTTTTGACCATAATAATAATAATAATAATAATAATAATAATAATAATAATAATAATAATAATGATAATAATAATAATAATAATAATAATAATAATAATAATAATAATCTCATCATAGTCTATAGGTGCGCTCTAGCCAACAGCGCGTAGATAGCGCTGTTGGCTAGAGCGCAGGTTCCAATACCAGAGTGTCACACTTGCTATATAACGCAATTTTTTGTGTGAGAAAACCATCAGTGGAGTTGAAAGGAAACCCATTTAACTTGTATTTGTTATTGGGTACATGGGAATTTAACCGCAAAAGGTATTTATGTGTGCAATACCTCAGCACACAGAGACTTATCTGCAGCAAGTCAATTTGATGGAAACATCTCTGGTTGGAAAATGCGCATAGGGTACTAGGGGGTAACTAGACCCCCCTAAGAACAATGTCTAATTGCTGACACAAATTGGTATGTGGATGAAGGTCATGCTTAGGCGAATAAACTATAAAGGGAAAACAAATGGCTTCAGTTTACACTTTTTTAGTTGTTTCATTAAATGTTTTTGGAAAAGGGGTGTTTTTTTAAAGTACTGGGGTAAAAAATTAGATCAACTTACTACAAAATCATTTTGTTGAATTATCTCCAGAAGTTGTGATGACACAGAGGACATTTTTTTGTTCAGCAAGAACAGTGACAGCCAGGGAAAGTGTTGGGAAAATAATTGTGACATCTTGTGGTCTTTATGTGAATTACGGAGGGGGGGGGGGGGGGGGGGGGGCAGTTACCCCTGGGTGCTAGTTACCCACTACTACCCTATTGTTTTTATGCAGATTTTAGAATATTTGCATGAAAATCTGTGCCAATTGCATGGAAACCTAGCTTGTGATACATTTTATTTCCAATTCATGACCTTTGAAGCTTCCATGCCAGCAATCTGTTAATGTGTAGTACATCATTTTACATTTTAGTCATTTAGCAGACGGTCTCATCCAGAGCGACTTACAGTTAGTGAGTGCATACATATTTTTTTTTTATACTGGCCCCCTGTGGGAATCGAACCCACAACCCTGGCGTTGCAAGCGCCATGCTCTACCAACTGAGCTACACGGGGCCAATCAACCATGAATACAGAACTACGGTATGATAATGTAACCAATGAAACTGCTCTGGTTCCTCTTCTCTTTCCATCACGTTTGGTATCCTCATCAGCTAAGACAAACAGTGGGGAAAAAAGTATTTAGTCAGCCACCAATTGTGCAAGTTCTCCCACTTAAAAAGATGAGAGAGGCCTGTAATTTTCATCATAGGTACACGTCAACTATGACAGACAAAATGAGGGAAAAAAATCCAGAAAATCACATTGTAGGATTTTTAATGAATTTATTTGCAAATTACGGTGGAAAATAAGTATTTGGTCAATAACAAAAGTTTCTCAATACTTTGTTATATACCCTTTGTTGGCAATGACACAGGTCAAACTTTTTCTGTAAGTCTTCACAAGGTTTTCACACACTGTTGCTGGTATTTTGGCCCATTCCTCCATGCAGATCTCCTCTAGAGCAGTGATGTTTTGGGGCTGTCGCTGGGCAACACGGACTTTCAACTCCCTCCAAAGATTTTCTATGGGGTTGAGATCTGGAGACTGGCTAGGCCACTCCAGGACCTTGAAATGCTTCTTACGAAGCCACTCCTTCGTTGCCCGGGCGGTGTGTTTGGGATCATTGTCATGCTGAAAGACCCAGCCACGTTTCATCTTCAATGCCCTTGCTGATGGAAGGAGGTTTTCACTCAAAATCTCACGATACATGGCCCCATTCATTCTTTCCTTTACACGGATCAGTCGTCCTGGTCCCTTTGCAGAAAAACAGCCCCAAAGCATGATGTTTCCACCCCCATGCTTCACAGTAGGTATGGTGTTCTTTGTATGCAACTCAGCATTCTTTGTCCTCCAAACACAACGAGTTGAGTTTTTACCAAAAAGTTCTATTTTGGTTTCATCTGACCATATGACATTCTCCCAATCCTCTTCTGGATCATCCAAATGCACTCTAGCAAACTTCAGACGGGCCTGGACATGTACTGGCTTAAGCAGGGGACACGTCTGGCACTGCAGGATTTGAGTCCCTGGCGGCGTAGTGTGTTACTGATGGTAGGCTTTGTTACTTTGGTCCCAGCTCTCTGCAGGTCATTCACTAGGTCCCCCCGTGTGGTTCTGGGATTTTTGCTCACCGTTCTTGTGATCATTTTGACCCCACGGGGTGAGATCTTGCGTGGAGCCCCAAATCGAGGGAGATTATCAGTGGTCTTGTATGTCTTCCATTTCCTAATAATTGCTCCCACAGTTGATTTCTTCAAACCAAGCTGCTTACTTATTGCAGATTCAGTCTTCCCAGCCTGGTGCAGGTCTACAATTTTGTTTCTGGTGTCCTTTGACAGCTCTTTGGTCTTGGCCATAGTGGAGTTTGGAGTTTGACTGTTTGAGGTTGTGGACAGGTGTCTTTTATACTGATAACATGTTCAAACAAGTGCCATTAATACAGGTAACGAGTGGAGGACAGAGGAGCCTCTTAAAGAAGTTACAGGTCTGTGAGAGCCAGAAATCTTGCTTGTTTGTAGGTGACCAAATACTTATTTTCCACCATAATTTGCAAATAAATTCATTAAAAATCCTACAATGTGATTTTCTGGATTTTTTTTCTCCATTTGTCTGTCATAGTTGACATGTACCTATGATGAAAATTACAGGCCTCTCTCATCTTTTTAAGTGAGAGAACTTGCACAATTGGTGGCTGACTAAATACTTTTTTTCCCCACTGTAGCTCCAAGATTTCCCCTGTCCTTTTCAAAGACTCAAAGCCAATGTTATTCTTACTCCTGAGAAAAGTATACGTTTACTTATACCATTCTCACTTCCTCATTCTCCAACTCACATTTCTAATATCTCATAATTTTCTTCCTATCCAACTGAATAAAAATAAACTATACTTTGAAACAAAGATAAATGATATAAAGAATGATAAAATCCTTTGGAGCACCTTAAATGAAATTTTGGGCAAAAAGGCACACTCAGCTCCATAATTCATTGAATCAGATGGCTCAATCATCACAAAACCCACTGATATTGCCAATTACTTTAATGATTTTTTTCATTGGCAAGATTAGCAAACTTAGGCATGACATGCCAGCAACAAACGCTGATACTACACATCCAAGTATAACTGACCAAATTATGAAAGACAAACATTGTAATTTTGAAATCCGTAAAGTGAGTGTGGAAGAGGTGAAAAAATGGTTGCCTATCAACAATGACAATCCACCAGGATCTGAGAACTTGGAAGATTACTGAAGATAGTAGCGGACAATATTGCCACTCTTATTTGCCATGTCTTCAATCTAAGCCTACTAGAAAGTGTGTAACCTCAGGCCTGGAAGGAATCAAAAGTCATTCCGCTACCCAAGAATAGTAAAGCCCCCTATACTGGCTCAAATAGCCGACCAATCAGCCTGTTACCAACCCTTAGCAAACTTTTGGAAAATATTGTTTGACCAGATACAATGCTATTTTACTGTAAACAAACTGACAGACTTTCAGCATGCCTATAAGGAAGGACATTCAATAAGCACGGCACTTACTCAAATGACTGATGATTGGCTGAGAAAAATTGATAATAAAAAGATTGTGGGAGCTATTTTGTTAGACTTCAGCGTGGCTTTTGACACAGTCTGCTGCTGGAAAGACTTGTATTATGGCTTTACACCCCCTACTATATTGTGGATAAAGAGTTACCTGTCTAACAGAACACAAAGGGTGTTCTTTAATGTAACCCTATCCAACATAATCCAGGTAAAATCAGGAGTTCCCCAGGGCAGCTGTCAAGGCCCCTTACTTTTTTCAATCTTTACTAATGACATGCCACTGGCTTTGAGTAAAGCCAGTGTGTCTATGTATGCGGATGACTCAACACTATACACGTCAGCTACCACAGCGAGTGAAATCACTGCAACACTTAACAAAGACTTGCAGTTAGTTTCAGAATGGGTGGCAAGGAATAAGTTAGTCCTAAATATTTCAAAAACTAAAAGCATTGTATTTGGGACAAATCATTCACTAAACCCTAAACCTCAACTAAATCTTGTAATGAATAATGTGGAAATTGAACAAAGTTGGTGACTAAACTGCTTGGAGTAACCCTGGATTGTAAACTGTCATGGTCAAAACATGTTGATACAACAGTAGCTAAAATGGGGAGACTGTGAAGACACACACAGGCACACGCACACAGGCTAGGACACGCACTCTGCACACAAGTACATTGTAATATTGTTGTATGGTGGTTTTATACATTTTGTATTGTAGATATGTAATGGTGTAATAATGTTATATGATGTACTGTTTTATTTCTTGTTTTATGTGTGATGTAAGTGCCTTAATGTGTTTGGACCGCAGGATGAGTAGCTAATGGGGATCCCTAATAAATACAAATATAAAGAGAAAGTGTTTGAACTGGAATTTCAAGTGATAGAACAAGATGCACCTGCGATACTTGGAAGATCAGCTTGTCTGCAAATGGGCTTAATACAGAGAATATTCAAGCTTGAACAAAGGACAGAGACTGACATTTTGAGTGAATATGAAGATTTATTCACAGGACTTGGATGTGTTCCAGGAGTTCATCAAATACAAATAGACCCAGACGTCACACCAGTGGTTCACTCATCCAGAAAGGTGCCTGTAGTACTAAAATAAAAACTTGAAAAGGAACTGAACCGCATGGAAAAGATGGATGTTGTTGTCAGACAAACTGAGCCTTCTGAATAGGTAAACAGCTTGGTGACAATCGTGAAGCCAAACAAAATACGGGTATGCATGGACCAACAGGATCCTAACAAAGCCATCAAGAGAGAACATTATCCTTTACGTACCATTGAAGAGGTAATTGCTGAAATGCCTAACGCCAAGGTATTTTCAGTGGTTGATACAAACCAAGGATTCTGGCAAATCCAACTGGATGAAGACAGCTCCCGACTGCACGTTAAATATGCCGTTTGGGAGGTATTCATTCAAGAGACTGCTGTTCAGAATCGCGTCCACTCCAGAGGTGCCTTGCCCAGCATTTGGAAGGTCTTGAAGGTGTCGTAAACATCATGGAGGACATTCTTGTCTGGGCTGATGACACAGAGCAGCACGACCGGAGACTGAGACAGCTACTAGACAGACTGAGAAGCATCAACTTGAAACTGAATAAGGACAAGTGCAAAATTAGAATGACAGAAATTCATTACATTGGACATGTGTTAAGCAAAGAAGGCCTAAAACCAGTCTCCGAAAGGGTCAGAGCAATACAAGAAATGACAGAGCCAGAGGACAAAGCAGCGCTTCAGAGGTTCATGGGAACGTTGCAGTATCTCGCAAAGTTCATCCCAAATCTCTCAAATGTCAGAGCACGACTGAGACAACTGCTGGAAGGAGACATTCAGTGGGACTGGGAATCTGCACAGGGACAGAGCTTGAAAAGCTTGAAAAAACTTGTCAGCAATGCGCCAGTGTTAAAGTACTACGATGTGAGAGAAAAAACAGTGACACTATCTGTGGATGCAAGCTCAGAAGGCTTGGGAGCTGTGATCCTGCAACATGGTCAGCCAATCGCATACGGGTCAAGATCCCTCACAGACTGTCAAAAGAGATACGGTCAAATTGAAAAAGAGCTACTGGCTATATTGTATGGCTGTGAGAAGTTTCATCAATACCTGTATGGAAAACAGATCCAGGTGGAGTCAGACCACAAGCCCTTGGAAACAATCTTCAAGTCGTTGCTCCAGAAAGTACCAGCCGGACTGCAGAGAATGCTGATGAGACTACTGAGACACAGTCTACATGTGACATACAAACCAGGAAAGGAGATACACGTCACTGATGCACTGAGCCGAGCATACCTGAAGGAACAGGGAGAGAAATTACTGGATGCTGAGCTGGATGTAAACTACAACACTCAACAACCTCCTGTTTCAGAAGAGAAACTGCAGCAATTCAAAACAGCAACAGCAGAAGATGAAAAGTTAAGACTGGTCATAGAAACCGTTAAAAAAGGATGGCCAGACACGAGAGGGAAAGTTGCAAAGAAAATACAGCACCACTGCACCTTCAGAGAGGACTTGAAATACTCAGATCGACTGCTGTTCAAAAGTTCAAAACTTGTCGTTCCCCAGAAAATGAGAAGAAATTGAAAAAAATCCATGAAGCACACATGGGAATCGTAAAATGTAAGCAACGAGCAAGGGATGTTCTGTTCTGGCCAGGCATGGCTAAAAAGATTGAAGATGTTGTAACAAAATGTGCAGTCTGCAACACACACCAAGAAAACAACAACCAAAGAGAGCCGCTCATGTCTCATCCAATACCAGAGAGAGCAGGGCCAAAGTTGGAGTGGACCTCTCCATTTCAATGACACAGAATATTTACTGTGTGGATTACTACTCAAAATACCCAGAAATCTACAGTTGAAGTCAGAAGTTTACATACACCTTAGCCAAATACATTTAAACTCAGTTTTTCACAGTTCCTGACATTTAATCCTAGTAAAAATTCCCCAGTTAGTATCACCACTTTATTTTAAGAATGTGAAATGTCAGAATAATATTAGAGAGAATGATTATTTCAGCTTTTATTTCTTTCATCACATTCCCAGTGGGTCAGAAGTTTACATACACTCAATTAGTATTTGGTAGCATTGCCTTTAAATTGTTTAACTTGGGTCAAACGTTTTGGGTAGCCTTCCACAAGATTCCCACAATAAGTTGGGTGAATTTTGGCCCATTCCTCCTGACAGAGCTGGTGTAACTGAGTCAGATTTGTAAGCCTCCTTGCTCGCACACACTTTTTCAGTTCTGCCCACATATTTTCTATAGGATTGAGGTCAGGGCTTTGTGATGGCCACTCCAATACCTTGACTTTGTTGTCCTTAAGCCATTTTGCCACAATTTTGGAAGTATACTTGCGGTCATTGTCCATTTGGAAGACCCATTTGCGACCAAGCTTTAACTTCCTGACTGATTTCTTGAGATGTTACTTCAATATATCCACATAATTTTCCTTCCTCATGATGCCATCTATTTTGTGAAGTGCACCAGTCCCTCCCGCAGCAAAGCACCACCACAGCATGATGCTGCCACCTCCGTGCTTCACGGTTGGGATGGTGTTCTTCGGCTTGCAAGCGACCCCCTTTTTCCTCCAAACATAACGATGGTCATTATGGCCAAACAGTTCTATTTTTGTTTCATCAGACCAGAGGACATTTCTCCAAAAAGTATGATCTTTAACCCCATGTGCAGTTGCAAACCGTAGTCTGGCTTTTTTATGGCAGTTTTGGAGCAGTGGCTTCTTCCTTGCTGAGCGGCCTTTCAGGTTATGTCGATATAGGACTCATTTGACTGTGGATATAGATACTTTTGTACCGGTTTCCTCCAGCATCTTCACAAGATCCTTTGCTGTTGTTCTGGGATTGATTTGCACTTTTCGCACCAAAGTACGTTCATCTCTAGGAGACAGAACGCGTCTCCTTCCTGAGCGGTATGATGGCTGCGTGGTCCCATGGTGTTTATACTTGCGTACTATTGTTTGTACAAATGAACGTGGTACCTTCAGGCGTTTGGAAATTGCTCCCAAGGATGAACCAGACTTGTGGAGGTTAACACATTTTTTTCTGAGGTCTTGGCTGATTTCTTTAGATTTTCCCATGATGTCAAGCAAAGAGGCACTGAGTTTGAAGGTAGGCCTTGAAATACAACCACAGGTACACCTCCAATTTACTCAAATGATGTCAATTAGCCTATCAGAAGCTTCTAAAGCCATGACATAATTTTCTGGAATTTTCCAAGCTGTTTAAAGGCACAGTCAACTTAGTGTATGTAAACTTCTGACCCACTGGAATTGTGATAAAGTGAATTATAAGTGAAATAATCTGTCTGTAAACAATTGTTGGAAAAATTACTTGTGTCATGCACAAAGTAGATGTTCTAACCGATTTGCCAAAACTATAGTTTGTTAACAAAAAATTTGTGGAGTTGTTGAAAAACGAGTTTTAATGACTCCAACCTAAGTGTATGTAAACTTCCGACTTCAACTGTATAAGCTCAGTGGGACAACAAGTAAACACATCATTACAGCACTAAAGCCGATCTTCACAAGGCATGGGGTGCTCAACGTTTTGTATCCGACAATGGAAGACAGCTGGTGAGTCAAGAAATGTCTGAGTTTTCTACCAGCTGAGAGTTCAAACATGTCACGTTGAGCCCTAGATCTCCACAGTCAAATGGCCAAGCTGAGACAGCAGTTCAGACTGAACAAACCTGTTGGAAAAAGCACATACAATGCATTCGGAAAGTATTCAGACATCTTGTGACTTTTTCCACATTTTGTTATGTTACAGCCTTATTCTGAAATGGATTAAATTGATTGTTTTCCTCATTAATCTACAGACAATACCCCATAATGACAAATTGAAAACAGGTTTTTACAAATTATTCCAAATGTATAAAAAAACTAAAACAGAAATACCTTATTTACATAAGTATTCAGACCCTTTGTTATGAGACTCGAAATTGAGCTCAGGTGCATCCTGTTTCCATTGATCATCCTTGAGATGTTTCTACAGCTGTTTTGGAGTCCACCTATGGTAAATTCAATTGATTGGACATGATTTGGAAAGGCACACATCTGTCTATATAAAGGTCCCACAGTTGACAGTGCATGTCAGAGCAAAAACCAAGCCATGAGGTCGAAGGAATTGTCCGTAGAGCTCCAAGACAAGATTGTGTTGAGGCACAGGTCTGGGGAAGGGTACCAAAATATTTCCGCAGCATTGAAGGTCCCCAAGAACACAGAGGCCTCCATCATTCTTCCAAGACTCTTCCTAGAGCTGGCCGCCCGGCCAAACTGAGAAATCGGGGGAGAAGGGCCTTGGTAACGGAGGTGACAAAGAACCCGATGGTCACTCTGAATGAGCTACAGAGTTCCTCTGTGGAGATGGGAGAACCTTCCAGAAGGACAACCATCACTGCTGCACTCCACCAATCAGGCCTTTATGGTAGAGTGGCCAGACGGAAGCCACTCCTCAGTAAAAGGTACATGACAGCCCAATTGGAGTTTGCCAACAGGCACCTAAAGGACTCAGACCATGAGAAACAAGATTCTCTGGTCTGATGAAACCAAGATTGAACTCTTTGGCCTGAATGCCAAGCATCAACTCTGAAGGAAACCTGGCACCATCCCTACGGTGACGCATGGTGATGACAGCATCATGCTGTGGGAATGTTTTTCAGCTGCAGGGACTGGGAGACTAGTCAAGGTTGAGGGAAAGATGAACAGAGCAAAGTACAGAGAGATCCTTGATGAAAACCTGCCCAGAGCGCTCAGGACCTCAGACTGGGGCGAAGGTTCACCTTCCTGAAGGACAAAGACCCTAAGCACACAGCCAAGACAACGCAGGAGTGGCTTCGGGACAAGTCTCTGAATGTCCTTGAGTGGACCAGCCAGAGCCCGGACTTGAACCAGATCGAACATCTCTGGAGAGACCTGAAAATAACTGTGCTGCGACGCTCCCCATCCAACCTGACAGAGCTTGAGAGGATCTGCAGAGAAGAATGGGAGAAACTCCCCAAATACAGGTGTGCCAAGCTTGACACGTCATACCCAAGAAGACTCAAGGCTGTAATCACTGCCAAAGGTGCTACAACAAAGTACTGAGTAAATGGTCTGAATACTTATGTAAATGTGATATATTTGTTGTTGTTTTTTTTTTGTTTTTTTTAATGTATAAAAACATGTTTTTGCTTTGTCATTATGGGGTATTGTGTGTAGATTGATTAGGAAAATAAGGCTGCACAACTACTAATGGGAAGGAGGCTGAAGACAAAGATCCGAAGTCAAAGAGATTGTTAAAGCCAGGACTCTATCAGCAGATCAGGAGCAGGATCACAAGCAAACACTACTTTGACCAAGGCACTTTCGGTCATGAAGGAAGGAGAACGAGTCAGGATCAGACAAGAGAACAAATGGAAACCATCAATTTTACTTGGAAAACATGACCAGCCAAGGTCATACATAGTACAAACACAAAATGAGATAATCTACAGAAGGAACCGGAGACACCTGTTAAAAACACTTGAAGCAACACACTCAGAAACCATAATGGACTTACCTTATCCAGTGGAAAGAGAACCTGAAACAAGTATCAGCCTGGAAGAAAACTACTCACCTGTGTGTTCTCCAGCACCAACAACACCAAAACAAACAGTGGAAAGCAACAATGTAATGTGAATTCAACTCGTTATGGAAGACATATCAGAATGCCAAAATGCTACCAGTACTGAAAAGACTATACTGAAAAGACCCCCAAAAATATCATAAGAAATCTGTCAGTGTTTATAGTTTAAACAGAGACTGTTGAGAAAAATAAATAAAAAATAAAATAGAAGAAACAAATTAAACATTGACAAGACATTGATAATAACAATGTGATGACAATTGAGATGTCTATGTTATGTTATTAAGAAAAAAAAGCAAAGTTTATTGTTTGCATATTGTTGAAAACATTGTTTTGAGAAAAAATTGTCTAACGAAAGGGAGATGTCAATCATTTACATGTACTTACCTGGAGTGCCCGAGGGTGGCACTGTTACTAATTCCTACATGTGATCATCTGTACTTTGCACTTGACCCATGACATCAGATAAACATGGTTATTTTACCCGCATTCCAGCCACAAGAAAGGAAAGGTCAGTTATTTCCATTTCGACCTAAACAACATTAGAAACTGATAGTAGTATCCAACTCCCACTTAGGGAAGTGTTTTTGTTCCATAATGTCCATCTAGTCATCATCTGTGTAGGTGTTGCTTTGGCCTTGGAGTACACTGACCTGGTTAGTGATGACAAAGACCAAGATTGACACCTTAACCCTGTTGTGTTGTCCTGAAACTTTCCCCAGGTCGGCCACAAGTAACCAAAGTGAAACCATAAGAGGTGCACAGCACAGCCTGGCAGGCAACTGAGACTGGGAGATTTTAGAGATGCAAACATCTGAAACCTGTCATCTTATTAATGTGTTGATGAGTGGGGTTTTGAATATGTTGACTTGACCTGTATTTTACTACAGTACTTTTGAGCAGAAAGAAAAATAATGTGAAATGCGCACTGACACGTCAGAAAAGTGAATGGACTTGTAAACATTGAACAGTGCCATAACACTATCAAAATCTATTGGTTCGATTTGGTTTATAGTAGTAGCTGACAAATCATATTGTAAAAACTATGTAGGGGAAGGATGTGAATGACTCATTTTCATTTGATTAAAAGGTCAATGTTTATCACGCCCTCACTTTCTCATTGGTTGTGAGTGGTGTTCCTCTTTCTCTATGAGAGTAGTGTGAATAGTAGGAGGGCCATTCCCCTACGTGAAGAGTTATCTAGTCTCTTTGTTTTCCTTCAGTCACTCAGGGGGAAAGTACCAGCCCGACCTGCCTCCTGTCCTGGACAGCTGCAGAGGAACACAGAGCCAAACACAGACATAAAGACGTCCTCGGAAACAGACGCAACACACACACAGCAGTGTTCTCAGGTTTCACAGCAGAGGAAGCCAAGAGGACAAACACACAGCGGCTCCATCTCTCGGTCTTCCTGCATTCCCTCTGCTGCATCTCAGGGGACTGAGGTTGCTCTGCCCCGAGCCTCTCTCTCCCCCACGGCCGGACGTTGCAGACTGATGATGTCGCAGCAGTCGATGGACCGCTGTGAGGTTTCAGAGAACTGCCACCATCATGGCCCCGGGGCCCAGGGGAGCCAGCGGCGCCTGGTCAGTGGACTCCTTCTCTGGGTCTGTCTCCTCACCGTCAGCCACGTGGTCTCCATCTCCCTGCTCATCATCACCAGGCCACACGTACCAGTAAGACTGCTAACCTGCATAGACACACACACACACACTTACACATACTCACTCTCTGGTGTTAACTATTTAATGCTGTTGCTAGTCAGTGAGGTTATCACCTATGCATTTATTGACAGTTGTAAATTAGCTGAGAGTTGACAGTGAGAAGTTTGTCATGTGCAGTTATACTAGATTTTTTATTGACAAAGAGCCCCTGACCATCACGACTTAGGGAGGGACATAGTTAGTGAAATCAAGTTGAATTAAATCTGAGATATGTACTGTAGCTCACTGTGTAAATATAAGATGAGATCATGAAGTTGGATCAATGTGTGTAAATAGAGCGGTGTATTGTAGCTGTGGTAACACCTGCCTGTTGCACCTGTTGAGTACAAGTCTCTGAAGTGGTTTCAGTAGCATCACAGCTGGTGGGGGAAACGCATCACTATGTGTGGTTTAGTACTGGTGACATCAGAACCCTGTTCTCCAATATGAAAGGGCTGGGTGTGTGCTACTGAATTATCACTGTGTGTATCTCATTAACACTGTTTCATATAGCCTAGAGTAGCACTGAATACAAATGTTTTGCTCAGACAAAATGTTGTTACTTACAACATAGTTACTGATTGGAAATATCATGACGATTGTCATCTCTCCCTCCCCCAGCCTCTGTCAGAAATAGTTTCAGCTCCAAAACCCACAGCAGACTCATCTCCGGTAAGCTAACCACAAGATGGGTTTAAACATGTTTCCAACCTCAAAACAAGTTTTAACAAGTCGTAACATGTCGTAACATGTCCCATGCAAACATTTTGTTCATTTTTGCCTCCTCCAAGACAGAGAGTAGTCATAACATAATCATGATATTCTTGGCCTGCCAATGATGACAGGATATACAATAGATCAGGGTTTCCCAAACTCGGTCCTGGGGCCTCCCAGGGGTGCACATTTGGCTTTTGCCGTAGCACTACATTACTGTAGTGCTGTAGTGCTGTAGTGCTGTAGTGCTAGGGCAAAAACCAAAAACATGCACCCCTGGGAGGCCCCAGGACCGAGTTGGCAAACCCTGCATTAGATCATTTTGAATAGAATCCTAACACTTGAATGCATCTTGGAAGGGACCTGAGCCTAGGCTAGGTCATACCTCGTCAGTCCTGCTTTCTCTGTCTGACTCATCATCCTCCAGGCTCTCAGACAGTACAGGACTCAACCACCAGCCTCACCGCACTGCAGGGAAGGGTGACATGTCATAACATCATAGCCTCATGCAGGGAAATGCCACTGTGCCACTTGTCTTCTCGACTTTCTCTTTTTTCATGATTTTTCTTCTCTGAAATTTCAATCTCTGTTTTACGATCATGAACGTGTGGCATACCCCATTAGTAAGTGTTAATTGCGGCAACTAGTTCAAATTCATTCCTAAATGTGGTAGTCATGCAACATCTAGCCCAAATTTAGACACCTATATTAATTAAATCACCCAACCCGTTGCTGTACATGTTTTAGCAGCATGTGTCCGGTGTTGGATGGTGTCCGTAATCATTTCTGATGGAAACTTTGTTGTTTGCGTCACTGAGCAGTGCCCAAGAAAGTATTACAGTGAGGGAAAAAAAGTATTTGATCCCCTGCTGATTTTGTACGTTTGCCCACTGACAAAGACATGATCAGTCTATAATTTTAATGGTAGGTTTATTTGAACAGTGAGAGACAGAATAACAACAACAAAATCCAGAAAAAAGCATGTCAAACATTTTATAAATTGATTTTGCATTTTAATGAGGGAAATACGTATTTGACCCCTCTGAAAAACATGACTAATACTTGGTGGCAAAACCCTTGTTGGCAATCACAGAGGTCAGACGTTTCTTGTAGTTGGCCACCAGGTTTGCACACATCTCAGGAGGGATTTTGTCCCACTCCTTTTTGCAGATCTTCTCCAAGTCATTAAGGTTTCGAGGCTGACGTTTGGCAACTCGAACCTTCAGCTCCCTCCACAGATGTTCTATGGGATTAAGGTCTGGAGACTGGCTAGGCCACTCCAGGACCTTAATATACTTCTTCTTGAGCCACTCCTTTGTTGACTTGGCCGTGTGTTTTGGGTCATTGTCATGCTGGAATACCCATCCACGACCCATTTTCAATGCCCTGGCTGAGGGAAGGAGGTTCTCACCCAAGATTTGACGGTACATGGCCCCGTCCATCATCCCTTTGATGCGGTGAAGTTGTCCTGTCCCCTTAGCAGAAAAACACCACCAAAGCATAATGTTTCCACCTCCATGTTTGACGGTGGGGATGGTGTTCTTGGGGTCCTAGGCAGCATTCCTCCTCCTCCAAACACGGCGAGTTGAGTTGATGCCAAAGAGCTCGATTTTGGTCTCATCTGACCACAAAACTTTCACCCAGTTCTCCTCTGAATCATTCAGATGTTCATTGGCAAACTTCAGACGGGCCTGTATATGTGCTTTCTTGAGCAGGGTGACCTTGCGGGCGCTGCAGGATTTCAGTCCTTCACAGCGTAGTGTGTTACCAATTGTTTTCTTGGTGACTATGGTCCCAGCTGCCTTGAGATCATTGACAAGATCCTCCCGTGTAGTTCTGGGCTGATTCCTCACTGTTCTCTTGATCATTGCAACTCCACAAGGTTAGAACTTGCATGGAGCCCCAGGCTGAGGGAGAATGACAGGACTTTTGTGTTTCTTCCATTTGCGAATAATCGCACCAACTGTTGTCACCTTCTCACCAAGCTGCTTGGCGATGGTCTTGTAGCCCATTCCAGCCTTGTGTAGGTCTGCAATCTTGTCCTTGACATCATTGGAGAGCACTTTGGTCTTGGCCATGGTGGAGAGTTTGGAATCTGATTGATTGATTGCTTCTGTGGACAGGTGTTATTTTATACAGATAACAAACTGAGATTAGGAGCACTCCCTTTAAGAGTGTGCTCCTAATCTCAGCTTGTTACCTGTATAAAAGACACCTGGGAGCCAGAAATCTTTCTGATTGAGAGGGGGTCAAATACTTATTTCCCTCATTAAAATGCAAATCAATTAATAACATTTTTGACAAGCGTTTTTCTGGATTTTTTTGTTGTTATTCTGTCTCTCACTGTTCAAATAAACCTACCATTAAAATTATAGACTGATCATTTCTTTGTCAGTGGGCAAACGTACAAAATCAGCAGGGGATCAAATACTTTTTTCCCTCACTGTAAATCCAATCGTTTGATGCAAATTTCCTAGCGACAATAGTCATTGCAGTGCTTCTGCCGTGAAGTCTTGGAGCCCAACAACTTCGCCTGCAGATATAATGATGTCCAGCTTCTTGGACTTCTTAGACACTTGTGCTGTACAATTAATCACTGTGGATATAAATGCCACAAAATCCACTTTCTTCACAATGAGTGGATCCAGATCTCAACTCAATTGACTTAAAACACTAGCAACTGGTTGCAATGCATACACCGCCATATCTTCAACACTGTTGCTTCTTTCTCCTTCGACTTTCTTCACCGCCTCCACATAAGAGATCTGCTGCACAGCCCTGATCCTTGACACCTCGACCTCCTTCACCCTAACCTTGTGGTCCTCTGTAGCTCAATTAGTAGAGCATGGCGCTTGTAACGCCAGGGTAGTGGGTTCGATCCCCGGGACCACCCATACGTAAAAATGTATGCACACATGACTGTAAGTCGCTTTGGATAAAAGCGTCTGCTAAATGGCATATTATTATAACAGGGCACTCAAGGAAGTCGGGAGAATGATCCCCACCACAGTTACATTTTCCATTGACAGATTCTTCAATAATATACTTCTCCCGTCTGCAAACATTTGACACGTGACCATATCCTTTACAATTCCCACACTAATGCTTTGGACACAAATGCTCTCATCACATACCTCACATACTGTATCCAAGCTTCACATATTCAAGTAGAGTTTCCTCAAACAACAATCATTTCGATAGGCTTTTCTCCTTCCTTCCATTTACCCTACGGGTCAGGCGACGTGCACTGACCACTCCTGGGATTTTCTGACTAAGGTACTCGTCATATCCAGTACCAGTCAAAAGTTTGGACACACCTACTCATTCAAGGGTTTTTCTTTATTTTTTACTATTTTCCACAAATATATTTTAGATTTTAGATTCTTCAAAGTAGCCACCTTTGCCTTGATGACAGCTTTGCACACTCTTGGCATTCTCTCAACCAGCTTCACCTGGAATGCTTTTCCAACAGTCTTGAAGGAGTTCCCACATATGCTGAGCACTTCTTGGCTGCTTTTCCTTCACTCTGCGGTCCATCTCATCCCAAACCATCTCAATTGGGTTGAGGTCGGGTGATTGTGGAGGCCAGGTCATCTGATGCAACACTCCATCACTCTCCTTCTTGGTCAAATAGCCCTAACACAGCCTGGAGGTGTGTTGGATCATTGTCCTATTGAAAAAAACAAATGATAGTCCCACTACGCGCAAACCAGATGGGATGGCATATCGCTGCAGAATGCTGTGGTAGCCATGCTGGTTAAGTATGCCTTGAATTCTAAATAAATCACAGACAGTGTCACCAGCAAAGCACCCCCACACCATCACACCTCCTCCTTCATGCTTCACGGTGGGAACCACACGTGCAGAGAATATCCGTTCACCTACTCTGCGACTCACAAAGACACAGCGGTTGGAATCAAAAATCTCACATTTGAACTCATCAGACCAAAGGACATATTTCCACCAGTCTAATGTCAATCGCTCGTGTTTCTTGGCCCAAGCAAGTCTCTTATTCCTATTGTTGTCCTTTAGTAGTGGTTTCTTTGCAGCAATCGACCATGAAGGCCTGATTCACACAGTCTCCTCTGAACAGTTGATGTTGAGATGTGTCTGTTACTTGAACTCTGTGAAGCATTTATTTGGGCTGCAATTTCAGAGGCTGGTAACTCTAATGAACTTATCCTCTGCAGCAGAGGTAACTCTGGGTCTTCCTTTCCTGTGGCAGTCCTCATGAGAGCCAGGTTCATCATAGCGTTTGATGGTTTTTGCAACTGCACTTGAAGAAACTTTCAAAGTTCTTGAAATGTTCTGTATTGACTGACCTTCATGTCTTAAAGTAATGATGGACTGTCGCTTCTCTTTGCTTATTTGAGCTGTTCTTGCCATAATATGGACTTTTACCAAATAGGGCTATATTCTATATACCAACCCTACCTTGTCACAACACAACTGATTGGCTCAAACACATTAAGAAGGAAAGAAATTCCACAAATTAACTTTTAACAGGGCACACCTGTTAATTGAAATGCATTCCAGGTGACTACCTCATGGAGCTGGTTGAGAGAATGTCAAGAGTGTGCAAAGCTGTCATCAAGGCAAAGGGTGGCTACTTTGAAGAATCTCAAATATAAAATATATTTTGATTTGTTTAACACTTTTTTGGTTACTACATGATTCCATATGTGTTATTTCATAGTTTTGATATCTTCACTATTATTCTACAATGTAGAAAATAGTAAAATAAAGAAAAACCCTTGAATGAGTAGGTGTGTCCAAACTTTTGACTGGTACTGTATATCCAACGAGACTCCAGCTATAACTCCTTTGTCAGGCGCCCTGCACCGAAGATCAATACATGTTACTTCAGACGTGGCACGCTTCTTCTGTTCTTCATCAACACAATTAACCAAAACAAGGCCGCTTCTAGTCACCTTGATTGAATCCACCTTTCCCACTGCTTTCTTCACAGTCCTCGATATACAAATGGATTTCCCAAATGAATCTCCTTGTCCAAAAAACACAGTCTAATAAGAAATGCATTATGGGACCAATCCTTGTCTTCTGCTACAACTTTTGCTAATTTTGTTCCATTCTTTGATTTCACTATTTTCCATTCATTATCACACACTTCACTTGCTGCACTTTCAGATTCAAGCACAGTCGCCATTTCCTCCACTCAGGCCATTTACCATTGAATCATTTTTTGTCAGTTTCAGTCTCCCATAGACACCAATGCAATGGTATCTGGTCTGGTCTGGTCTGGTCTACTTAGTTCATTGACTTTCATTGCTCCATGCACAACCCCAGCAAGTTGGGTGTTTCACTTCCTTTTCCGTCTCTGCAGCTACTGAGGGGTGCTTTTATACCTTCCTGCCTGTGCTTCCCTAAATAGGGTTCCCTGGGAAACATCGACAACAGCTGTAGTTTGTACCCTGTCACAGATAAACAGGATAGTTTGAAGATCATACTTTGTTCCAGGGTTGGGGTCAATTCTATTTCAATTCCAGTCAATTTAGGAAGTACACTGAAATTCCAATTCCAGTTCCAATTATCTTCAATGCTTTTCAAGGAGAAAAATCACTTTCTGAATTGACTGGAATTTAAATGGAATTGACCACAACCCTGCTTTGTTCTATTGTTAGGATTTGAGTCGTGTTGCTGGGATGCCCACCATTACTTCAGTGAGTAGAAAGATTAGTGACTAATTATGAATTCTGTCTGTCTCCACAGAGCATTCTCCTGGAGTCACCAAGAGTGCCATGGCAAATGCTCACCTTTGACGGTGAAAGTTCTTTGAACGTTCAGTCTCATTGAGTTTTTAAATGTAGTCACAATTAATTTATATTCCAACTCTTGCCACATTACTAATGCCAGTTTTCAACTTATCATCCACAGTCGATGGGGTCTCAGGGGCGAAAAGTGTGATCAAGTGGAAGACGCAGTCCAAGGCGAAGAATGTTGCCTCCCTAAATGGCGGATCCCTGACCATCAGCCAGGATGGTTGTTACTTCCTGTACCTTCAGGTGACTCTGGAGACACTCAAGCCCCAGGAGGTGTCTGGACAGTACATAGTGAGAGTGAACAAGACCAACGGAGTCCTGCTGGAGGGAAGGATAACCAACACCTCCCTCAGCACAGGGTTCCTGGGCAAGGTTGTGGATCTAGCAGCCTCTGACATCCTCACAGTCACCGTCTCCCCTCATGCCAGGATCAACACCACCCACACCGCCACATACCTGGGCATCATAGGGTCAAGATGATATCTGTAGATTCAATTGGATATAGACCCTCCCGTCTTCATAGACACATGCTGGGGGCTAGATATTTAAGTCATTTGTTAGGGGTTGATTGAATAGATCCTGGGGATCTGGGGTCAACTGGGGTCAATACATCATCCCACCACCTGTCAGAGAGATGTAGTGGGGAAGACCATGTGGGAGACACTGTCACAAGGGATGGATATATTTGACTGAAACTGATTCAGTCGGACTCCCTGCTCATCAAATAAGATTATTCCACTCCTTTATACTCTACCTAGCCTTCCAACTGGTTTTGAGCTGCAGAATTCTACTGATGTGTCTTGTAATGTTGGAAAAATATGTTTAAAACTATTGGCCATAATGGGTTATGGGTTGTATTGTTACTTTAGCATTTTGCTCTCTTGGATGAAGTAACGTTTTGTTTATCCCTCAAGATTATCGATTATTATATTTTTTTTAAAGCTATGAATGAGGGGATTGTCTTATCAAGTCATGTGCACAGGGTTGTTGAGAGAATGCACAGTATCAACATATCTTTAATGTTTAATATTTGCATATTGCTTTGTATTTAAAATATTAGTATTTTTTACCTATTTATGCCTTATTACAATATTATCTTATTATTTTCTTCTTATTTATTTTCTATTTCTATTTTGAAGGACATTTTGAGTATGTAGTAAGATGAGATGTAGAGATAACCAATGAATATATGTCACTAACCAGGTTTCCATTCAACCTTTTTTATGCTAGTAAAGTACGTCAGATAAAACATTTAATGGCAAGCCTGATGGAAACAGAAAATGTTTCGGTAAACGTTCCAAATCTAGACAAAACAAAATACGCTAGACAAGGTGATATATTTTTGTGTTATGCGAGAAAATGGCGCCTTTATGCGCATATATTGATGTAATAACCATCATATCGAAGTAAACTTGGAGTCACGCAACGATACATTGTGTGGTCCTCCCACTACGACTCGGGAAAGCATGCAGTTTATTAGTCTACAGATAAAATAAATTATGATGAACTTCACAGGGTGGTGAATGTGCAAGGTATCGAGGGTTTTATTCTGGTGATGATGATCGATTCTTGGCTGCCTTTTGACAAATACAAATAATATCGCTCTTATCCAATAATCTCATAATGTAGGTAGCCTACCGCACTCTATCTGCGAGCTGTTGGCTAGAGCGCATGTGCCAAGACCAGAGCGGGCACATTTCCTACTCCATAAGTAGAGGAATGTGATGGAAACCCATTTAACTTGTATTTTTCATTCGGTAGGCTACATGAGAATTTAATAGCAAAAGTTATTTTTATGTGCACTACGTTCTCAAGCACAGTCTTTCATCCACAAAAAGTATGTTTGATGGAAACATCTCTGGTTGGAAAATGCGCATATCGTTTTATGCAGATTTTAGAATATTCGCATGAAAGTCTATTGCAAATTGGATGGAAACCTAGCTACTGTGTGACCGACTTTATAGCGCCAAATAAACTAAAAAAAAAAATTACGTTGTTTTGAATACCACAACTGAAGTTCCCGCTGGGAAACATGAATGTAATCTATTATATTAAGAAAGCACTGGAATGTATTTTTTTTTCTCCAAACAAATAAAGCACAGTATTTGACTTGCATATGGCTTTTATTTCACCTTTACATTTATTTGTTGAAGCCACAATTACAGAAATTAGGACTAAGTTATATGAAAATAGACCACAACTAGATTAAGTATAATGGTGTCATACCAACGCTGTGGGGGGTGAGAGCTATGTTATAAGCAGATGTGAAACCACCAGATGTGTATCATTACCAACAAAGTGAAATAAGGGTCATATAGGATCTTAATTTGATTACCCTGTTGCAGGAGAACTTGTAGTGTATTTGAGGTTTAAAAAGGCTTCTGAAGTTTGTAATTTCTTCACTGAAATGTCAGACTTGATTTCCCTACAAAAATGTCCATTAATTATAATCCACATAATAATTCAAATTTCCTGGTGCTAAGGGATTATTTTCCTGCTGTAGCCAACTGGCTCAAATTAAGATCCTACATCTGTATAGTCTTGTGAGTTACTGAACCATGAGAACCCAGAGATCAAGTGAAAGTAGGAGGTCTTTACAGTGTATTCCCCACACCTTGGATGAATAATACATTGAAGGGCCCTCCCTTTAGCTATGCTGTCGAGGAACAGACCCTCCAGTGGCTGAGAGCTAAGTACAGAAGACGTTATATTGGCTTATATTGTAAACCGTCACAGAAGTACCACACAACACATCAAATCAGTGATATGATTTACTTATATCTTTGCAGGGAAAGGGTTGTGTAGCGTAACATTACTCATCACAACCCAGACACAACACACATTTTTTCCAGTCGTTAGTTTTTTATTTTTTCAATTTCAATGATAACCTTACATCTTTCTAACCATTGTAGCATTAGCTGTTAAAACCACGGGTTCCGATTACGCTGTGAGTTTATCCAGGATGCTGTCCCACGCAGACAGAGATCAGAGACTAGCGTCCACCCACTCCTTGGAGAGGTTACATGTTGAAGCCTAGACTAGGTTTCTAAATGTGATGACTTTCCACTGCCGGATGTGAGGTTAAAGACAGGAGGTATGGCCAAGTCCACACGAGAGAGAAAGTGTTTTGTGTGTGGTCCGGGTCGCCTCTGCTTCTTATTTCCACACACAAAGACGTCATCATGAAAGTTTCCTCAAAATGTTTATTTGCTCTTATCTTATCCCTCTGTCTCTCTTTCTATCTCTCTCTTTCTATCTCTCTCTTTCTATCTCTCTCTTTCTATTTCTCTCTTTCTATCTCTCTCTCTCTTTCTATTTCTTTTTTCTTTCTATATCTCTCTCCCATCACTTACTTTCTCTCTTGTCTCTCTCTTTCTTTTTCCATCTCTCTCAATAACGCTCTGTCTCTCCCAGTCAATGGAAAATGATATTGAAACATGCAAATGTAATTATCCAGAATTCATAGTTCGCGTGACAATGTTTCTGGAGAGAGCATATGAAATCATGCAACCCAACTGTGAAATGATACTCACCACATATCTCACACTGTGGAACACATTCATCATGGCATGGCACAACTGACAAAATAAAGGGAACACTTGAGTAAATGAGGGATACAATGTATATTGAAAGCAGGTGCTTCCACACAGGTGTGGTTCCTGAGTTAATTAAGCAATTAAAACATCCCATCATGCTTAGGGTCATGTATAAAAATGCCCAGTTGCCCATTATTTTGGCTACTATGGCTAGAAGAAGAGATCTCAGTGACTTTGAAAGAGGGGAATATTGGGGTAGCATATGGGGGTTTAAAGTGTGTGTGTGTGTGTGTGTGTGTGTGTGTGTGTCTCTGTCACCAGATCTCAATCCAATTGAACAATTATGGAGATGCTGGAGCAGCACCTGAAACAGCTTTTTCCACCACCTTCAACAAAACACCAAATTACGGAATTTCTTGTGGAAGAATGGTGTGGCATCCCTCCAACAGAGTTCCAGACATTTGTAGAATATGTTCATAGTTGGGCCCCCCCCCCCCCCCTTCCTCACCCCACCCCACTGCACCTATCCTGTGTCACATACACAGGATAGGTGCAGTGAAATGTGTTGTTTTACAGGGTCAGCCCAAATAGTACAGCGCCCCTGAACCAAATTAGGGTTAGGTACCTCAATATGCAATGTTCATATTTAACAAAATAAATATATTTTACTGTACATATTAACTCAAATGGAATATGTGCCAACACAAATTGGATACAATGATCCATTCTCTGTTTTGTTCGATATAGAATAAGATGCTGTTGTATTAGAAGGAGACACCAGGGAGCAGTGTTTAGCTTTAAGTAGGACCACATTTATTTTCTAGGGTCACACAAGGATTCACTGCCAATGTGACCTTTACTTTTTCTGCCCTGGATTTGCACCTACATTACAAGCCACAAGATCTCTCTCAACCCAGGTATTTCCAAAGGTTGTAGGAAACACATGATCCATAAAACTAACTGACAAATGTGACTGTGTTGCCTCTTCCAACTGCTATAGGCCTATTGTATAGATGATATTCCTTCATAAATCTTCCACTTCAAGGTTGGTTGATGACTTCAGATGAAATGACTGCTATAGGCCTAAATGTTCCACATGCTTAGCTGAGCCATTAAGGACAGGATAAGTAGTCAAGAACAGTAAGAACTTGAAAATCCAACTGCATCTCATACAGTCATCTCTATCTTTCCATCTCCACCACAGAGTTACCGGGCATGGTTAGACCACTGAAGGCTAAAGATGTGGTGATGACTCATGTATGGACTCAGTCGTACACCTGTACACTGTAACATTATGACATGTCTCAACATGCTGATTTTATCTGTAGGCCTAAGTCAGGATGTGTCCCAAATGATACCCTATTCCCTATATATAGTGCAATACTTTTGACCAGAGCCCTATGGTCAAAAGTAGTGCACTATATAGGGAATGTGATGCCATTTGGGATGCAGACTTTGTGATCACCTAATTAGACATTCGTATGATTGAAATTAGACCTGGAGAAACACCAGCCAAGTTCATACCAGAACAGTGACACAAGTGTTTTTGATTAAACAAACATTTGGATCAATGTAGTATTGACTACTGAGGGGGATGGGAATGAATATCATATTAACTGTTCATCTACCCCCCTTCACACGCACCCTACTTGGTTCGTAAATGTACTTGTCTCCAGTTCATGGGTTGGAAACTTCCAGAGAGAGAAAGGCCATGAATCAGCGAAACAATAGATGTACTGAGCTGCTTGCATCGCCCCCAGCCAGCACCCAGAACCCCCCTCCTCCACTTCCTCTTCAGTTTACTAATACACAACACACGCCTGCACTGTGGGAGACCTCAAAGAGCTGCTTCTTAGAATAGGACAAAGGTGAGAGGAAAGACAAAGACAAAGACAGAAAGATGTTCTCAGGAGGACAAAAACAAGCTGCACTCTAGAGTGTGAGTGAGTGAAAGTACTGTATGAATATATAGGTACAGTATTTGCATAATGTGAGTGTGAATGCATGTGATTTAATAGAATAAATGTTTCATTTAGCCTTTATTTGAACAGGGATTCATGTTGAGGCCCAGGTCTCTTTGACAAATGAGCCCTGCAGAATAGAAACAGAGTACACACATCAAATAGGAAATGCAGAGCCGGTTAGGAGAGACATTGGAAATGCATTTTGTTACGTGTTTTCAATCTATGAGGTCAGATACTTTTGATAGGGAAATAAAATTAAAGCTGTGATCAAATGTGGTTAAAGCATTGCTCTAAAACCTGCACAGTGCAGTCTTCTCCTCTCTATCACCAGGAAACAAGTTAATCAGGTCAGGGAAACAAGATAATCATCTCTATGCATGTAGAGCTACCTTTTGCAGCAATTACAGCTGCAAGTCTCTTGGGGTATGTCTCTACAAGCTAGCCACTGGGACTTTTGCCCATTCTTCAAGGCAAAACTGCTCCAGCTCCTTCAAGTTGGATGGGTTCCGCTGGTGTACAGCAATCTTTAAGTCATACCACAGATTCTCAATTGGATTGAGGTCTGGGCTTTGACTAGGACATTCCAAGACATTTAAATGTTTCCCCTTAAACCACTCAAGTGTTGCTTTAGCAGTATGCTTAGGGTCATTGTCCTGCTGGAAGGTGAACCTCCATCCTAGTCTCAAATCTCTGGAAGACTGAAATAGGTTTCCTCAAGAATTTCCCTTTATTTAGCGCCATCCATCATTCCTTCAATTCTGACCAGTTTCCCAGTCCCTGCCCATGAAAAACATATTTTTTTATAACCCAACCCTGATCTGTACTTCTCCACAACTTTGTCCCTGACCTGTTTGGAGAGCTCCTTGGTCTTCATTGTGCCGCTTGCTTGGTGGTGCCCCTTGCTTAGTGGTGTTCCAGACTCTGGGGCCTTTCAGAACAGGTGTATATATACTGAGATCATGTGACAGATCATGTGACACTTAGATAGCACACAGGTGGACTTTATTTAACTAATTATGTGACTTCTGAAGGTAATTGGTTGCACCAGATCTTATTTAGGGGTTTCATAGCAAAGGGGGTGAATACATATGCATGCACCACTTTTCCGGTATTTATTTTTTAGAATTTTTTGAAATAAGTTCTTTTTTTCATTTCACTTCACCAATTTGGACTATTTTGTGCATGTCCATTACATGAAATCCAAATAAAAATCAATTTAAATTACAGGTTGTAATGCAACAAAATAGAAAAAACGCCAAGGGGGATGAATACTTTGCAAGGCACTGTACTGTCATATACTCAGGTCGCATACCATACTCTTATCTATTACCTCTGAGGTATTTGTCCTATATGTCAGTAAAATGGAGCAGAAATGAAAGACACTCTGTATAGGGGGGAATTATATGCTTCACTGTAACGCAGGTGGGTTGTTGGGGATGGGGGACGGTGAAAAGAGACGTGGTTTTCACCTCGGTGTGGTCGCAGGCTGACTGTCTAAAATGCAACTGAGTGGGTGCAGCATCCGCTGCTTCTGAAGCCACGCTCTAGACTCAGTTCCAGCACAGAAGCCCTGTAGTTACATTATGACTCTGTATGTCCATTTGTGATTACATGCCTGCATGCATATACTTTTGTGGATCAATTAAAGTAACAAATAATGCTCACACAGAATTGTAAGAAAGATTTTTTTAAAAATGAAACATTTATTTACTTGAATATTTGCAGGATGGAATATACAAAATACACAGTATGTGGTACAGCTATAGCCTACTGCTTGCATAGCGTTGGCGTCCAAGAAGAAGAAAACAAACTTGTATATTTTTTAGATCTCTCACTATATATGGAAGTTGATTAGGCCCTTTATTCGGTAGGCCTACATGGAGGACAATGACTACTCTTAATTTTTATAAAATGTTAAATAAATAAAAATCACAAGAAAGTGAAATACAAGGTTTTTCTAGGACGCCGACAAACATTCATGTGCTGCACTGTCGAGGGAATTGAAATTAGTTAATTACTTGATCATTTTATGGCGGTATACAAAGAGGGAAATGGATAGTCCAACATTTGACCTTATCATGATCACAATGAGGTGGCTTACATGCAATTTACCTGAATATCAGGTATTCCTAAATCGTTTCAATAATGTAGAATATATCTACATATCTCTGTTTAGAATTATCTAAATATCTAAATATTTTTCTCTATATCTATACAACATATTTCCTTATACTATTATGGATATATTATTTCTAATCAGGTTAATATAACAAACAAGTAAGAGTATAAAGAGCTGATAGTCTGTGCATATGTGTTGAACACAAACACGCAGAGGTAACGTTCACACAGTTCTTTCATTCTTGTTCTTGAGGGCGGGCTATCAACATAATGTGTTACCTTCTGACCAAAACCCCCGTCAATAACAACAACCCTACTTACAAAAGAGAAGTAACTGAGTGAATACAAACATCCCTAATAATGTTAACTGAAGAATATTCAGCACTTTCACTTTCACCACCAAAAATGTATGTGTTCTGCAAAAGCAAAATCAATCAATATATTATAATTGTTTCCGATTTTATGATTTACCTTAGCAACAGGGCCGGATAATGCAGGGGTTTACCGGGGCTGAAACACCTGGTCCAGGCCCATGGGGGGCCCAAGAAGCAGCACATTTGTTTGTGTGTTTTTAATTTGTTTAATTATTAAGGAAATATAGACGGTGTATATTATATATGTAGCATATATTTTATACTTTTTCACTACAGACTCAGGTGCCCGCTCTCAATGAGTGTAGCTGCTGCCTGCTGCCGCTCTGCTAATCATCAGATGGGGGAGGAGAGGAGGTACGGGGCCCACGTGGGTACCCCTGTCTTGATTGGGTAATTGATTAATAAAAAAATCTAATAAAAAAATGCAGAATAAATAAATATGACTGGTCGATTGTTTGAGTCAGGGACTGGGCCCAAGCCCGTAGTGGGCCCAAGAGAAGAAAAAAAAAAAAAAGAAGAATGTTTATATATATATATCTATATATAATGTTTTATCCAACCACAGGAGCCCGCTCTCAATGTTCAAAATACACCAGCGAGCATAATTTAGCCACAGAAGATAAATAGTTTATTAAAAAAATAACTATGGATTAAGATTTATCACAAGCACATACAGATATCTGCCAAAATTAAGGAAACACCAACAAAAAGTGTCTTAAAAGGCTGTTGCTCCACCATGAGCTGCCAGAACAGCTTCAATGCGCCTTGGCACTGATTCTACAACTGGACGTAAACCATGCCAGGAAAATGTACCCCACACCATAACATTCTGTATACCTTGTATTCCGTGTTTACTCAAGTGTTTCCTTTATTTTGGCAGTTACTGGTATGCCTACAGTCAGCAAGGTCATGCGCCCCAAATACAGTGAGGGAAAAAAGTATTTGATCCCCTGCTGATTTTGTACGTTTGCCCACTGATAAAGACATGATCAGTCTATAATTTTAATGGTAGGTTTATTTGAACAGTGAGAGACAGAATAACAACAAAGCAATCCAGAAAAACGCATGTCAAAAAATGTATACATTGATTTGCCTTTTAATGAGGGAAATAAGTATTTGACCCCTCTGCAAAACATGACTTTGTACTTGGTGGCAAAACCCTTGTTGGGAATCACAGAGGTCAGATGTTTCTTCTGGTTGGCCACCAGGTTTGCACACATCTCAGGAGGGATTTTGTCCCACTCCTCTTTGCAGATCTTCTCCAAGTCATTAAGGTTTCGAGGCTGACGTTTGGCAACTCGAACCTTCAGCTCCCTCCACAGATTTTATATGGGATTAAGGTCTGGAGACTGGCTAGGCCACTCCAGGACCTTAAAGTGCTTCTTCTTGAGCCACTCCTTTGTTGCCTTGGCCATGTGTTTTGGGTCATTGTCATGCTGGAATACCCATCCACGACCCATTTTCAATGCCCTGGCTGAGGGAAGGCGGTTCTCACCCAAGATTTGACGGTACATGGCCCCGTCCATCGTTCCTTTGATGCGGTGAAGTTGTCCTGTCCCCTTAGCAGAAAAACACCCCCAAAGCATAATGTTTCCACCTCCATGTTTGACGGTGGGGATGGTGTTCTTGGGGTCATAGGCAGCATTCCTCCTCCTCCAAACACGGCGAGTTGAGTTGATGCCAAAGAGCTCAATTTTGGTCTCATCTGACCACAACACTTTCACCCAGTTCTCCTCTGAATCATTCAGAGGTTCATTGGCAAACTTCAGACGGCCCTGTATATGTGCTTTCTTGAGCAGGGGGACCTTGTGGGCGCTGCAGGATTTCAGTCCTTCACGGCGTAGTGTGTTACCAATTGTTTTCTTGGTGACTATAGTCCCAGCTGCCTTTGATCATTGACAAGATCCTCCCGTGTAGTTCTGGGCTGATTCCTCACCGTTCTCATGATCATTGCAACTCCACGAGGTGAGATCTTGCATGGAGCCCCAGGCCGAGGGAGATTGACAGTTCTTTTGTGTTTCTTTCATTTGCGAATAATCGCACCAACTGTTGTCACCTTCTCACCAAGCTGCTTGGCGATGGTCTTGTAGCCCATTCCAGCCTTGTGTAGGTCTACAATCTTGTCCCTGACATCCTTGGAGAGCTCTTTGGTCTTAGCCATGGTGGAGAGTTTGGAATCTGATTGATTGATTGCTTCTGTGGACAGGTGTCTTTTATACAGGTAACAAACTGAGATTAGGAGCACTCCCTTTAAGAGTGTGCTCCTAATATCAGCTCGTTACCTGTATAAAAGACACCTCGGAGCCAGAAATCTTTCTGATTGAGAGGGGGTCAAATACTTATTTCCCTCATTAAAATGCAAATACATTTATCAAATTTTTGACATGCGTTTTTCTGGATTTTTTGTTGTTGATATTCTGTCTCTCACTATTCAAATAAACCTACCATTAAAATTATAGACTGATCATGTCTTTGTCATTGGGCAAACGTACAAAATCAGCAGGGGATCAAATACTTTTTTCCCCTCACTGTATAGGCTGCAGCTTGTTACATTGTGGCCATAGACATATAATCCATTGAAGTGTTTTGTAACCTCTTACCCTGACAATTTGACTGTTAAACTCATTGGTACACTAGCAATGGATGCCAGTTCTGACTTGAATGGGAACTGACATCTTTGGATTATATTTCAATGGTTGGCTGCAGCTGTCGGTTTGCCTTTTGCAGATTTCAAAATTAAATCTTGGGAAAAACACACCGTTTGGAAAGCAAATGCCTACTGTTGAAAAGAGAAGACTAATCTGTCTGTATAACCAATATAACTCCCAATTTGTAGCTAACAGCAGCACTGTTTTTCAAAGTAGCTTATCTTGAGATAGGCTTTTGCCACAACTAGCGCATCGGCCATCACCGTGAGTAGCCTATGGCTTCATCTTTATCATTAGGTGAGTCAGTGTGCTACTGCACATTTTATTTAGTAGCCTACTGTAGCCTATGATATATATACTGTAAATATATTGCCTCCTAATATTGTACAATCTGTGTGTCGCTTCATTGGCCTGGGCCATTGTTTGTTTGAATTCAAGACCAGATTGATCTATGTTTGTCAGTGTCAGAGTAGCCACTCATTTCGATAATTTGTGTGGTATTAAAAAATATTCATCTAATGTCTTCTGTCATGTAAATGACGTAGAATTGCATGAAATGCGCTATTAAAAGGCTAATTTTTTTCCAACCCTGTTAAAAAAAAATCCCCATGAGTGGAAATCCTAAAAACGATTCAGCTCAACTGTATTATGGCTTTAATATAAAGGGGCTTTTTCTTCTACAGTAAATTTACCACGCATCAAATTGCATCCCGGTGCAAGGATTTGTTTACAGAAAATGATGGTGTGCCGGGAAGGGGGAAGGCCCTGCTTAGCAAAATGACATGTACATTGGCCTACAATATTATTATGCCTTAAACCAATGATAATCAGCCAGCTATCTAAAAAAAAGTATCTTTATCATCAACCCCAGGCGTATTATATCATATAGATACCAAACACGTTCTCAGTGGAATAGTGTATCCGAACTTGAGTGACATTTTTCACTTTGACAAAGATGGAGTCATCGTCAAAGAAGTGGAACACCCCTCCCAGGTAGCTGTTTGATGTGGACATCATTTTCCCAGACTTGGGGTGATATCTCCTGGACTTAAGCAGTTCAATGTCCTTCCCAAGGTACCGTGGAGTAGTTTTGCAGACCGAATGTGTGAATGCACCATTGACCTCACTGAAGAAGACCTTAGAGTAGACGTAGTAGTACCCTTCCTTCTGGATGACAAGCTTACCATCTTTGTACTCCATTTCATGGAGGAGCGGTTGTGGCTGCATATCCCATACCAAGACTCCATCTCCATGGGGTGCTTGAGGTCCAGCTGGAGAACAAAAACAGGACAATATGTGGCAAAAGTTGTTGTTTTCTGTTATAAGAGCTCATTTCCATTTATTTTCATGTACTATTTCATACACCATACTATCTTATGTTCTACTACATACTTTATTTCACCCTTTTTCTGTCATGACCAATGACTGAGAAACATTAATATAAAGGGTTGTGTGTAGTTGCAATGGCTTAGTGATGATGCTCTTACCTGTCAGATGTGCAACAGGTTTTGAAGGCAACACAACAGGGTTTGGTCTTGAAGTTGGGGGAACTTCCTTCGGAATGGCCTCTTGGTCTGTTTTGGGAACAAAGTTTATGTTGATGTGATGTGCATTTTAGAAAGTGAATGATTCAGAACTTAATCAATCAAATGTGTATACTCGCAGGAGGGATACAATATATACAGTATCTTCTTCTACCAAAGATGAGTCCCTTGTCATTTTGTCACGGTGTTTGAACAAGATAAAAATATATAGTCTGGGACATACCTTGGATACTCATACGAGCTGACCCTGCCTGCATTTGAGAAAAGAGATATAATCATATTGAACACAGAGGTTTGTGGTAATACAGAACAGGCATGTGTGAGACTGTTCATTTGTTCATATTTAAGTGGTTCTTTAGGCCTTAAGCAATGTGACCTTTACATTGTATTAGATGATACGGAGGAAAGATAAACAGAACAGCTTATGGTTTTTGGTAATTAAACAAAGTAGACCACCCATCCCATACCAGACCACCCTACCCCCTGTCTTCCCCTGTCAGTACATGTGCATGCAGCGAGAGGCTAGCTCTCTCCTCTTCCCAATAAACTACTGCACCATTGCCACTAGACTGGGTTAGGGGAAATGATGTCACATAAAGCTCAACGTAACCACAAGCACCTGACCAACCAACCATTTCTGTGGAACACGGAATGCTGGCCCCTGCTCCAGCAAGGTACGTCACTGAACATTCATATTCTCTGAAATGATGCCCAATTCTGAGATACTTCTCCATCTCAACTGTTGCCAAATGTACAAATATGAATAAAACTGTTTAATGCGTATATCAAGGGGAATCCCAACTCCAACTTTGGGAAAGAAACTGCTGACCATGACAGAACTTGACTAGAATGCTGTGTTGTCATGAGACCTGTTTGTACGTAAAGCAAAATTGACACGACAAAAAACCTACATCGTGGTGAATAATGCACTGTTAACTCGGAAGTTAATATTTGTTTCTCTTCCCTATAGACATGGAAAATTATTTCACAATCATAGTCTAACAAAACAACCAATTGTAGCATGGTTCCAATACTCCAAGTGACATATCACCACACATTGCTCTATTCTGAACCAAGATACTGCCATAATACAAATGGAGTACATGAACAAAAGCTAAAAGCCAACAGTAAATTACTACTTTGTACAAAATACATTGAGATCGGGATAACCAAATATGACTTTTAAATTGTAATTATAATATATAGGACTTTATTAATTGAATGTAGTGTCTTGTGTATTTAAAGTATTGTCTTAATGTAACTGTGCATTCTGCATAAATTCAGTCTTGTCGACTGCGACTATGAAATAAATAAATACAAAATATTTCCCATATGATGATACAAATGGGTTGTACACATTTCTTGTAGAGAGAGAAAGAACACATCAATTAATGACATTGTGAAAATGTATTCACTTTCATTTTGGAGTTAAAAAAATATGTTTCTGAGAATAGTGTATAGATTGTGGGGTTGACAGCGAGACAGAGATTGGGGAAAATAAAACAGTGAGAGATGAAAGAACACAGTAGAAAGAATGCATAGTTGTTACTAGATATATGTAGTGTGAGAGAGAGCGATGTGTGACAAGAGACTCTCAGGTGTTGAGGGAGATGGAACAGAGACGGAGACGGAGACAAGGGTAGACAGCCACATCATGGTGATAATACTCACAGATCCCTGTGTGGAGTAGAGGTGGTAGATGAAGCAGGCCTCTATGGCCAAGCCACACAGAGCCAGCCCAACCAGCAGGAACAGCAGGCTCTGGGTCACACCACCCCGACCAGGAGGTCTCGGTTTGGGGGGCAGAGGTGGGTAGGCTGCATGGCTATCCACCATGAACACGGAGGGGTACGGGACACCACCCTCAGCCATAATGTCCACAAAGTTATCTATCCGATCAGAGATTATAAGGAACTGAAAAAGGATCCTCCAAGAGATAGTCAAGTTGTACCCGAGTGAGGTCCACGCACCAGGGGTCCCAGCACACAACGAGAGACACAGAGAGATTTGGTCCTAGAGTAAAAGACCAAGCACTAGTGTGGGTTGTACAGTATGACTCCTCAGGTCGTCTTGTCGGCAGACAAGACAAGACACACAGTAGTGGAAGAAATAAAAGCCACCTCCAGATATGTGAAATCTGGAAATCCTTCACAGAAACGACTACCTCCCCAAAGAGTAGTCACAGAAAGCAAAACTTGTCTTAACCAAACAAAATCTTAACAGAGAGAGAACTGTTACCTCTGGTGTTAAGTTTCAATCAGTCAGATAGAGCAAGGCAAATGCAAATGAGCATCCTATAGAGTGACCATGCACTGTGAATGATCACCTCCCCACTACAACCTCCCACACTAGCCTACTACAGCATGCATGGAGATACGCAATACGTTGTCTCTCTGTTCACACTTCCTCTCTGTTCTCACTCTCAGCCACTCTCATGACGAGTTTCTGATCTGGTAGAGATAGGTCTACTGTCTACTCTACAAGCAAAAACAATAAAATCATGATTAGACCAACATATTCATGTTCCTTTACAGTGCAGCTTCTAGTAAAAAACAACAACATATGGTTCATTGTATTGTTATTCTTGTGTTGTTAAGACTTTTCATGTTTTTTTGTTTTTTTACCACATGCATTGTCAGGACCATGCTTTGTCCGCCCGGAGATTGGAAGGTTGGGAGTTCGATCCCCGGCCAAGTCATACCAAAGACTGCAAAAATGGGTCTCTGCTTGCATCCCTGCTTGGCACTTGGAGATGAATTGGAGTTTACTTTGTCAGGAAGTTGCTAAAATGTACACAGCAGGGGTGTTCCTAATTAGCTTCAGCATGCTTGTCACACATTCAATAGAGGGAGCCATTCTCTCAAAGGGGTGTTCTAAAAGTAATTTTCAATTCTTTAACTTTTCAATCACCCACTAGTGAAAAAAATATACAACTAAACCTATATTCATATATTAACCTATATATGCTGTATGTGTGTACATGTTTTTGTATGTATGCTACTCGGTTTGCTGTGTATGCTTTTGCGTATGTGTGTTTTTATCTAGACAACTTTTATGTGATGTGTATGTTTTTATTGATTCTATGAAACCCAGGACTCCCTAGAAAACTGTGGAAATTGTTAATGAGTGTGACGAGTGTGATTAGAAGGAGTCAGGCGCAGGAGGGTAAATCACCGAATACAGAGTTTATTCCGTCGTACACAGTTGCGCTGGATAGCGACAACAAAATACAGGCACAGGGGAACAATCTACCCCGGCAATACAAGGTACGGGTAGCTCCAACAAAAATGCAGGCACAGGGGAATAATCTACCCCGGCAATACAAGGTACGAGTAGCTCCACCGAGCTACACTCAACTCACATAAAACAATCACCCACAAGGACTAGGGGGCAGAGGGAACACTTAAACACGGACTAATGAGGGAATATGAACCAGGTGTGTGTAATTGACAAGACAAGACAAATGGAATGATGAGATATGGAGCGGCAGTGGCTAGTAAGCCGGTGACCACGAACGCCGAAGCCTGCCCGAACAAGGAGGGGAGGCAGCCTCGGCGGAAGTCGTGACAGTACCCCCCCCCTTGATGCGCTGCTCCAGCAGCGCGCCGAAGACGGCCAGGAGGACGCGGAGCAGGGCGAGCCGGATGGCGACGGTGGAAATCCCGCAACAGGGAGGGATTGAGGATATCCCTCACCAGGACCCAGCACTGTTCCTCCGGACCATACCCCTCCCACTCGACGAGGTACTGAAGGCCCCCGACCCGATGCCTCGAATCCAGGATGGAACGGACAGAGTATGCCGGGGCCCCCTCGATGGCCAGAGAAGGTAGAGGGACCTCCCGCAACTCAGAGTCCTGGAGCGGACCAGCCACCACCGGCCTGAGGAGAGACACATGAAACGAGGGGTTAATACAGTAATCAGGGGGAAGTAATAACCTATAGGTGACCTCGTTGATTCTCCTCAGGACTTTGAACGGCCCCAATAACCGCGGGCTCAGCTTCTGGCAGGGCAGGTGGAGGGGCAGATTCCGGGTCGAGAGCCAGACCCGATCCCCCGGTACGAAGACCGGGGCCTCACTGTGGTGGCGGTCAGCGTTGGCCTTCTGACGACGCACAGTGCGTTGGAGGTGAACGTGGGCAGCGTCCCACGTCTCCTCCGCTCGCCAAAACCAGTCATCCACCGCAGGAGCCTCGGTCTGGCTCTGGTGCCACGGTGCCAGAACCGGTTGGTAACCTAAAACACATTGGAATGGCGTTAGGTTAGTAGAGGAGTGGCGGAGAGAGTTCTGGGCATATTCTGCCCATGGCAAGAACACCGACCACTCCCCCGGCCGGTCCTGGCAGTAGGACCACAGGAACCTACCCACATCCTGATTTACCCGTTCCACATGCCCATTAGACTCGGGGTGGAACCCAGAGGTCAGGCTGACCGAGACCCCCAGACGTTCCATGAACGCCTTCCAGACCTTGGATGTGAACTGGGGACCTCAGTCTGACACTATATCCTCTGGTACCCTGTAGTGCCGGAAGACGTGTGTAAACAGGGCCTCCGCAGTTTGCAGAGCCGTGGGGAGACCGGGCAGAGGAAGGAGGCGGCAGGCCTTGGAAAAGCGGTCCACAACGACCAGGATGGTGGTGTTACCTTGGGAGAGGGGAAGATCAGTCAAGAAATCAACACTTAGGTGAGACCATGGTAGTTGTGGAACTGGTAAAGGTTGTAACTTACCCACTGAGAGGTGCCTAGGTGCCTTACTCTGGGCGCACACAGAGCAGGAGGAGACAAACACCCTCACATCCTTAGCCAAGGTAGGCCACCAGTACTTTCCGGTCAGGCAGCGCACTGTACGACCGATACCTGGGTGACCAGAGGAGGGTGACGAGTGTGCCCAGTAGATCAGACGATCACGGATAAGAGCAGGCACGTACTACAGCCCAGCTTGACACTGAGGTGGAGATGGATCTGTGCGTAATGCCTGCTCTATATCCACGTCCATCGCCCATACTACTGGCGCCGCAATGCAGGAGGCCGGGAGTATGGGGGTGTTGTCTCTGGGCCTCTCCTCTGTGTCATACAGCCGTGACAATGCGTCTGCCTTCACGTTCTTCGTACCCGTGATGTATGACAGTGTAAAACCGAACCGGGTGAAGAACAGGGCCCACCTGGCCTGGAGAGGATTCAGCGTCCTCGCTGCCCGGATGTACTCCAGGTTACGGTGGTCCGTCCAGACGAGGAAAGGGTGTTTCACCCCTTCGAGCCAATGCCTCCACACGGTCAAGGCTCGGAAAACAGCCAACAGCTCCCGATCACCAACGTCGTAGTTCTGCTCCACCAGGCTGAGCTTCTTAGAGAAGAAGGCACAGGGGCGGAGCTTGGGTGGCATGCCCGAACGTTGAGACAGGACAGCGCCTATCCCTACCTTGGACGCATCCACCTCCACTACGAACGGTAGTGATGGATCGGGGTGGGCCAGTACCGGGGCTGAGGTGAACAGACCCCGCAGTTTGCTGAAGGCCAGGTCAGCCTCAGCAGACCAGCAGAGCCGGGGCGGCCCACCCTTCAACAGGGATGTAATGGGAGCTGCGACCTTGCCAAAGCCCCGGATAAACCTCTGATAGTAGTTAGCGAAGCCAAGGAAGCGCTGCACCTCCTTAACCGTGGTTGGAGTCGGCCAATTACGTACGGCTGAAATGCGATCTCCCTCCATCTCCACATCTGAGGTGGTAATGCGATATCCGAGGAAGGAGATGGACTGCTGGAAAAACATTAACTTCTCTGCCTTGGCATAAAGGTCATTTTCCAACAGTCGAGCCAGCACTTTGCGAACCAGGGACACATGCTCGGCGTGCGTAGCGGAATACACCAGGATGTCATCGATGTAGACCACTACACCATGACCAAGCATGTATCGAAACACCTCGTTCACAAAGGACTGGAAGACGGATGGAGCATTCATCAAACCATAGGGCATCACCAGGTATTCATAATGCCCCGTGGTTGTGCTGAATGCTGTCTTCCACTCATCCCTCTCTCGGATACGCACCAGGTTGTACACACTCCTGAGATCTAATTTGGTGAAGAAGCGTGCCCTATGCATTGACTCAATCACTGAAGGAATGAGGGGGAGAGGATAACTAAATCTTATAATCTCCTTGTTCAGTGGTCTATAATCAATGCAAGGGCGCAGACCGCCATCTTTCTTCTTCACAAAGAAGAAACTCGAGGAGGCGGGTGAAGTGGAGGGACGTATATACCCCTGGCGCAGTCCGGCCCCCACAGGCCTGGTGCGAGGAACAGGAACGGGCCGGGCCGGACTGGGCACACGCACCACTAGCTTGGTGCGAGACTCAGGCACGAGGTGTACCGGACTGGGAACTGATGTTAGAGATCTCCGACTGTACCAGTCTTTCACTCTCCGCACCCAGTCCTCCTCCTGTGAGGACTCCTCCCTGAGCCCCCACGAGTGCAGTGGTCGGGGCTCTTCACCATCGATCCCCGACCACCCTTTTAGTCCCCCCAAAAAAATTTATTGGGGCTGTCTCTCGGGCTTCTTCCTCGGCCGGCGCCTTCTGCGTTGCCGTTGCTCCTCTCTAAACCGGGCCTCCACTGTCTCCTCCCAAGGACGGCGATCCATCCCAGCCTGAATCTCCTCCCATGTCCAGGATCCCTTTCCGTCCAGGATCTCCTCCCATGTCCATGCCAATAGGCTGCCTAAGTATGATCCCCAATCAGAGACAACGAGCGACAGCTGCCTCTGATTGGGAACCACACCGGCCAACATAGATCTACACATACTAGAATGACAACATAGAAAACACACCATAGAACACCACACCCTGACTCAACATATAAGAGTCCCCTGAGTCAGGGCGTGACACTTGCTTGGTGGTGCCCCTTGCTTAGTGGTGTTGCAGACTCTGGGGCCTTTCAGAACCGGTGTATATATACTGTGATCATGTGACAGATCATGTGACACTTAGATAGCACACAGGTGGACTTTATTTAACTAATTTTATGACTTCTGAAGGTAATTGGTTGCACCAGATCTTATTTAGGGGCTTCATAGCAAAGGGGGTAAATACATATGCACACACCACTCTTTCGTTATTAATTTTGATATTCTTTTTTGCAACAAGTTATTTTTTTCATTTCACTTGACCAATTTTGACTATTTTGTGTATGTCCATTACATGTAATCCAAATAGAAATCCATTTCAATTACAGGTTGTAATGCAACAAAATAGAAAAAACGCCAAGGAGGATGAATACTTTTGCAAGGCACTGTATACGTTTATGTTTGTTTATGTTCCCTTTTTGGTGGGACATTGTTCAACAAAACAAGTGATTTTAACATGGTTTTAAGTATGAGTTGAAGTGACATATAATGCCGACATTGATAACACTTGCTTTTTATACCAACGTTTATTATCTTACTCTACTCTTAACCAGGATAATGCCATACTAAAAGGGCTTAAAGGAGCTAGAGCCAAAAATACAACAACCAAATACTACATAATGTAAAGGATAGCCATTGCACTGTCTCCAACTGATGATGATCAAAACCAAATAAATTATTCTCCAAAAGATGGCACAATTGTGATCCGCACCCTCAGGGGTCCCAGGAAGCACACATATGGAGGCAGAGAGACTTGGTTCCAAGAGTGAGGGCAGGAACTAGTGTCATGAAGGCAAAGGGTGGCTATTTTGATATGTTTCACACTTTTTTGGTTACTACATGATTCCATATGTGATATTTAATAGTTTTGATGTCTAAAAATAGTAAAAATAAAGAAAAACCCTTGAATGAGTAGGTGTGTCCAAACCTTTGACCGGTAGTGTATATATATTTTTTAAACTGAATTTATGTTCCAAAAACCTTAATATGGGACAATGTGGGTTGGTCTGGTTATACACTGGTATGGCACAGCCTTCCAGTTATTCATACGCGCTAAGTTATTGTCAACGATAGGGCTACAGTGTGCGATTTTTTCTGACAGTGGGCTAGTATAGCTTTGATATAATAGGCTATCTTGTTGGATGAGATGCCATAAAATCGACTCCCTTTCAGTTGTGCGCACAGTGGTCATAACTGATCTGAAGCTAGTTGTTCGGTGAAGTAGGCGACTTGATTCCTGCTATGACAAACTTTGATCACAAGCAATAAATAGCCTACATCTCGTGGTCGCTGACATTCTATGGAAAATGTATGTATACAGTGCGGTATGAGTGAAGCGAAGTAGGCAACTAGGCTACAAGAACATATTGTAACTTTTACAGAAGTCCAAAGTCGCTTCTAGGCTACAACTATGGGTTCCATTTTTTATCTGAGCGCTGCTGTAAGACTCTATTTGCTGTCTTGTTTCGTTGTATCTGTGGACTTCACTTTAGGCTTGGGACAAAGCCAAGATACTGAATTCACTTTTCTACTCCCTGCCGGCAGAACGGAATGTTTCTACCAAACAGCTGCGAAGAACGGAAGCCTGGAAGTAGAATACCAGGTAGCAGGCTTGGACAATTTAGTTTTCTGTGGTATTGAAAACACAGCTGACATTCTCTGTGTCATTCTCTCTCTGTGTGTTTGTTTGGTGAAATTGACAGTGCCTCTATTATAACAGTGTTATAAGTTGTATTAGTCAGTCAGTTACTGGATGCTTTATTGTTACAGCCAAAGGACTTTGCTCAGATGCAAATAATAAGATAAGGCATCTTCCTTCCATACAGGTGGAGCCTATAAGACAAAGCCAGCTTGCATAGCTGCTGGCATCAGCATGAAGGGCCAAGGCAGGGGAAGTGTTTACAAAGGGATCCACTGTGTCAGCATAAGGCCAGATACTCAAACTAACCTCTGAGCTATAGTAGCTGTAGTAGGCCTTCTTCTCCTCTTTCCTTCAGACATGTAAGGAGAAGGAGAGAGCTTACCACCAAATGTTGGCCTACTTGGTGTGTTAGTTAGTAGTCATGCACTTTGCTGCAAAATGCATATTAATTATGAAGATGTTCCATCCCTGGACCGACCTTGTTACAATTTATATATAGCATTTTAGTCATTTAGCAGACACGGTTGAAGAGTTAGTCAGTTGACTAGTATAAAAGGGTAAACCACTACAGGTTAAGCCCTTCATAGATTAAAGTTGAAGTGATGCGCATCATGCTACCGTATCAATGCCTACTCTATGAAACCCCAATCCTCTGGCAGACACATGACTGTGGTAGGATGTCATGTTCCTCGCCACCCAACCCGCCAAGCCGTGACACATTTCTGTGGACTTTGTGTGTGTGTGTAGTCTGTGTGGAGCCTGGCAGGCTTACTGTGGTATCCACACAGCAACAGCTGAGACACACAGGGCTGAGAGAGACGACAGCTTGAGAGAGCAAGCTGAAGGACTGTGGGGATTGAGCCGTTTTATACAGCAGTCTGTGGTGTGTGTCTGTCTGCCTGACTGTCTCTGCCTGTCTGTCTGTCCGTCTGTTACCCTCTCTCAACCAAGACCATGACACCACACTGGCAATGGTAGTGACTCATGCCTAAGGCCTAGTTTATATGGCCCAACATGCTGTGTTTCCCTCCTTATGTTTCTGCTGCCTGAGAGTGGAGTTACTTTGACATAAACAGACAGGTGCTGGGGAGTGGGTATACTGGCTAGCCTCTCCTTGCTGTTGGATTGTAACTGTAGGTTGGTCCTGGTGGTTCTATTTTAGCTAATATCTACTGTGCTGTAGAGTTTGAATATGGCAATCAGAGACTGATAATGAACCATGAGCTGTGCAAACACTTGGACAAATAATATATACATTGTTGTAGTGTAGTGTTGTACACCGTATACCCACTTATTTTTCAGTGGGCATTGCATATACTCACTTCTTAATCCCCACAATGCGTATCAAAGTAGTGTAGTGGAGGTATACACCATATCAATTAGTAGGGCTGATGGAACAGATCACAATGTTTAGCTTAAAACAATTATTTCTTGATAATTTAGGAGGTAGGCCTACGCACGATGGTTCCAAAATGAAATTTGAGGGAGAACACTGTTCTAAAATACATGCGAGCGGTTTCATGGACAGAGATGGAAATATCTGTTAGAAATGTAGAAAGAAGGGGGATTTAAAGATGCAACAACTATCATGGGTTGCTAATATGACTAGGATAATGCCTTTGGTTGCTAGACAATGAAAGAAGGTTGACCGAAAACCAATAGAACAGGAGAATGCATATGAGGGGGTCTTTATAAAATAATTGCCTCCACGTTTCTATGGTGGGATTTTGTCTTAAAGCTACTTTAAAGCAAGGTAAGACATGCCTCATATGAAGTAAAACGTCCAGGTTTCAAACAATTAAGGATCATGAAAAATGTAGCGATGCATAGTTGGAAAGGCTTTCCCAAAATCCTTATCAATTAAATGTTAACTAGCTACAAAGTAGCCTATGCTTACCTGGCAGAATGATATCGTGATTATTTGCATCAATCCAATGGTCATTTGTTTTGCAAACTCCATATCATGTGCTACAGAAACACAGCTAACCAAACAACAGTGCTAGGTGCCTGTGCACTTGAATTAAAGGGTAACTAAATTTTTCCCAGACCTCAAAAGTGGTATCCTGATGTCGTTTAAGCATTGTTATGGACTTAGAACATCACATTTAGTTGTTTGTCTATTAAGTGTGACTTTCAGAGCAAAAAACTGAAGAAAATTGAAACAAATTCTGACTCCGTTGACAGCCTAATTTATCTGTTTCAATAGTAGGCCTATTAGTTTACTTGCATAGTACAGCTTGGGTTGGCCTGACTGTGAAAGACCAATATGGGATTTATCATTTTAGGTCGTTCAGAGTGTATGTCACTGTATCTCATAGAATGTTTTACAGAGGGCGCCTTTCTGTCGCCGGGCGGGCCGTTTTAGAAATGTTGGGCAATATTTTAGTATACCCACTTCTCCAGGCACCACTACAACACTGACTCTACCACCACTACAGTGTTATTGTGTCTACAGTATGTATGGACGTGGAGATGTGTGTGTAGACTTGGTGGCGTTCAGTCTGTCTATGGTGTAAGTCAGTCTATGGTGTCAGTCTGTCTATGGTGTCAGTCTGTAAAACTGGATATTCTCATAGGAACACTTTGAGTTAGATTATAATATAATTTCAACCATTCCCTCCTATTCCAGGTGATTGCAGGTGCAGGCCTGGATGTAGGCTTCACTCTGATCTCCCCTAGCGGATACAAGCTGGCCTCTGAGTTCAGGACATCTGACGGCATCCACACGTGAGTGGGCAAAACTTACTAACACAACCCTGACCTCCTCTAACCTCTCTGGAGTGGTATGAAGGTCTCACCATGCTCGAGGATGTATGATTCAAAGTCTGTGTATTTTTTGTAAGGTGATGCCAAAGACACCTTTCCATCCTCTGGCTTACGGACAGTAAAGTTCTACACTATTCTCTATGACAGTTTGAATACTGTCTGACTTGCTCTGACCCTCTCTGACGTCATGTTTTTCTTCCTCATTGGTCTGTCTCCCAGGGTGGAGCCTACAGAGGATGGAGACTACCGGCTGTGTTTTGACAACAGCTTCAGTAAGCTGTCTGAGAAGATGGTGTTCTTTGAGGTGATCGTTGAGGGCCAGACTGGGGACGCCTGGGGGGACGAAGAGTGGGCTGACATGGCCGAGCCGGAGAGCATGGTGGAGTACAAACTGGAAGACATCAGGGTGAGAAGGAAAGGAGGAATACTCTAACTCTCAGCCACTGGGACTGGTGTCTTTCTATCACTCTGTTTTTACACATCCCTTTTTTTGTCTCTTTTCATCCTTTTCGTCTGTCCTGTCTCACGTTTTTCCTCTCTTTCCTGCTGTCAATGTTCTATCTGTATTGTAAAGATGTAGATGTTTTTATCACTGGTGTGTAACACCAACAAAAATTCCTAGGAACCATTTGTTGCACAGCAATACATTCCTGTCTCCCACCTTACCCACTGTCTCTCTCCCTGCCTCTCCCTGTAGGAGACCATGGACTCAGTACACAGGCACCTGGAGCGGAGCCGTCAAGTTCAGACCATGCTGAGGGCCTTCGAGGCCCGGGACCGCTACCTACTGGAGGACAACCTGTGGAGGGTCTCCTTCTGGTCCTCCATGAGCCTCCTGGTCATCTTGACCGTGGCCGTCACACAGGTCTACACCCTCCGACGCCTCTTCGACGACAAGAAGAGGGTCTGCAAACCCTAGTGTCCAGTGTCATCTTCCACCACCCCCACACCCTTCCCAGTGGTATCTTCCACCATCCCCACACCATTCCCAGTGGTATCTTCCAGCAGACCCACACCCTTCCCTGTGATATTTTCCACCACCCCCACATCATGCCCAGTGGTATCTTCCAGCAGACTCACACCCGGCTCAATAGTATCTTCCACCACCTCCACACTCTTCCCAGTGGTATCTTCCACCACCCCCACACCCTTTCCAGTGATGTCTTCCACCACCCCCACACCCATCCCAGTGGTATCTTCCTCAAAGATGCCATAGAAGGGTGTTGGGACTAACAGGACCCTACTGTAAAATAATGGTCTCAGAGATTGAAGAAGAGAGAGACTATTGACAACAGTGATGTGTGGTAAATTAGTGACTGTTAGCAAGGTTTTAGTGATGTTTGTGTGTGATGAACTTCATTCAGCTTTTGAGTGGCAGAAAAGTGCATGTTTGTATGTGAGTCATAAACACTGTATAATGATGTTTTGACAATTTAGTGTCAATCTACGAAACAAGAAACTAATGCAATAATAGACCATGTGGTTGTATGTTTTTAACATGGGATCTTAAGAGTGACATTAAAAAGGTTATTTATTTAATGACATGGTTATAACATAACTACACCTAAACAAACACACACACAAAAACATTATACTGTGATATAAGTGTGTAAATGTAAATATAAGTTAATTGTGGAGAAAGAGTAGCCTCGCAAAGCCACTGATCCCGTCAGCTTATATTAAACACTGCAGCGGTTATCAGTCTGGTAATTACGAGGCAAGAGAAAGAGGTCTTAAATGAAACAATGACTGGTCTCATAGGACGGTTTCATTGAATTACAGATACTACATTTTTATTGACATTTAAAGTGTTTGACAGAAATCTGGTGAGATGAAGCCAGGAGAATGTTGAACAGTCAACCACAAGCATGGTTGTTATATACATCTCCAACACCACAAAACAAGATACAATCATTAATTTGAAAATAGATTGTATTTATAAAACCATAAAATCTCCATGATCAATTCCTTTCAATTACAGGTAGTGCAAGTTTGAGTGTGAAAAGTGTGCGGCGAAAGAAAATAAGGCAAGCTTATTGGCTACAATAAAACAGCACTGAATTAAAGGCATATTGCAAAGTTCTGCAGCTGACAACAGTTGGATCTATTATTGACATTGTACTACATTATAATCACATTACCGGTATATGCCCCTCTTCATATAATTACCCTTACTACAGTATAAATAAAGTGTATAATAATAATATATATATGCCATTTAGAAGAGGCTTTTATCCAAAGCGACTTACAGTCATGTGCATACATGTCACATATGGGTGGCTCCAGCTGGAATCGAACCTACGACCCTTGGCGTTGCACGCGCAATGCTTTACCGACTGACCCTTGTGTAAGGCATCCATTGGAACTGGAATATAAATGGTTTGAAGTTCTCTGACTCCTGAACATGACCCTTACTATTAAAAGTTTTGTATGCTTCTGTGCTTACTCATCGGTGCTGTACCCAGCACTACCTGATTCATTCAACTGTTCCTAGCATCCTTCACCTCATCCCTTCAAATAGTCACCCTACCGTTTGGCTTTTGGGGCCCTCCTCCCAATACACTACCATAGAATATTAAGGCTTGTCATCATCCCAAATGGTGTTCCCCAACTGACACATCAAGCGATTAACTGTAGCATCGAATACAATGCAGTATGAGTGAGATCTCAAATAGTCCTATCTACAATTCCACCTACACACAATGTATTTACAATAATCTAAATAAACCAAACTTCTACACTTCAATCATTTTTATAGGAGTTTTCTACAAACGTATTCAATAGTAATTCAGACACTAATCTGTTGAGAAATGCCCATATTTTAAAACTGCACTGTACATGAAACCAAGAGGAGAGGTTGGGCCCCAGGAGATAGCTAACACAAACAATCAGTGGATTTCATTAAGAATTTGGCACATGAGCAGTCAAACTATTTTATCAGTACAAAAATAATATAATTTTCTCAATGTTTGATTAGTAAGGAAATAGTGAACAGAAGTTGAACCCGTACTGAGAATGGTGTCAGAATTCAGCCAGGCTACAGCTTACTAAAACCCCTGGAGGGGTTGGAAATGTCTGGGTAGGTGCCGGCTATTAAAGGTCCAATGCAGCTGTTTTTATCTCAATATCAAATCATTTTTAGGTAACAATTAAGTACCTACTGTGATTGGTTTCAGTTAAGAAATGTAGAATGAAACAAAAATAGCTTTTTAGCAAAGAGCAATTTGTCATCCAGTCAAAGCTATTCACTGCTCTGGCACCCCAATGGTGGAACAAGCTCCCCCACGATGCCAGGACAGAGGAGTCACTGACCACCTTCCGGAGACACTTGAAACCCTACCTCTTTAAGGAATACCTGGAATAGTATAAAAGTAATCCTTCTACCCCCCCTCCCCCACCCCCCCATAAAAATTTTTTTAAATGTGGTTGTCCCACTGGCTATAATAAGTTGAATGCACCAATTTGTAAGTCGCTCTGGATAAGAGAGTCTGCTAAATGATGTAAATGTAAATGTCATGCAAGAATGTTGCTAGGACTGTCTGGGAGTGGTTTGAGCAGGGAGGGAAAAACTGAAAACTAGGTTAACAAATATACAGCCTGGTGATGTCACCAGGCAGGCTAAAACTTTATCCCACCAAAACAGGCTGAAATTTCAGGCATTTTTTTCAAACCGCCCTTACACTAAAAGGGCATTATAACTATATATAAACCACAGGAAAAGCACGCTTTTGACTGCACTGGGCCTTTAACAGTTTTAACAAGATGTTGAGTGAGGGTATCAAGTTGTCTTCTTTACCACGTGACTGTTCTCTCCCAGACATATATTATTACAGCTTATGCAAAAAAAAGCAGTTAAAGGAGGCTGTTTTCCTGAAATGCCTTCAGTTATTGTAAAATGAGTACATCTTTGACAGTTGCATGGAAAAAGCTCCCTCTTGTATTTCATGTTATCAACTAAGTTATGGCTTTTAGAGTTTAACCAGCTCTGAAACCTATTATTTGGAAAATATTGAAAGTTAAGGTGTTCAAGGTTTATGATTCTTCACAGGTCCGGTTCTCTTGCTGGTATGTGGACAGTGCATCTCCAATCCCATCCTGCTTTGGGGCAAGGTCACCACTGGTTACGACGAGCAGGAGCAGGCCGCCTGTTCAGGGACAATCATAACGACAGACCAACATTAATCACACTCTCTCCCATTCAAGTCTTTTTAATGCGTAATGCAGTTTGGTGATTGTGAGGGGTTTAGCAACTCACAACAGACCTTTTGAGAAAATATAGGTTTTTGTAAGGGAAGACCTAAGAACATTCATTTCCTATCATTAAGAGTTTGTGTCCATCTAATCTTCCTGCTTTCTTTAGCTGATCATTCCTCCTATTACCATAGCTGCCTGTTTTCTATAGGCAATGTGATGTATTATGGGCAGCAAGAGACAGAAATCAAATCAAGTTGAATAGACCATAAACATTTAATAGAATCAGTATAGTTGTAGACTAAAGGCCTTGTACAACCCTCCTCCACTATTATTACTAACACTACAACAGAGTACTGCGTTCTATAGTACAGTATGTGCACCTTGCATTCAGAGAAACATTATCAGGAAGGCAGAAAAAAGGAAACACTGAATAACTTATTATTCCAGGAATTCTTGTCCTTCACAACTTTCATTCCACTTTTAACTCAAGTCAAAAGGCAGGCAGCCCGTTAGCACAGAAATGAGCATAGCAACATCCACAGTAAAGGAGGGGCAAGAAGAAGAGAGCAAGATACCAGGAGAGAGACCCAGGAGTGAGGTCAACCAATGAGACAGGAGAGAGAGGGGGGACCACACAAGACACAAGGAGACACCAACCACCAGTCTCTTTATTGTACACAAAACCTCTTTATTTAGCGCTCGTGTTCCAAATTGGTTCGTTTGTTTATTCAAATCCATTAAATTGCTACAGAGGCACTTGACAATGCTTTGCAAAAACAAAAGAAAGAGATCGATGCAGGTCAGTTCCCCCCACCCATGAGATGAGAGATACAGAGTGTGGAGAGTGTGTGTGTATGTGGGGGGGGGGGGGGGGGGCACCAATAGGGAGAAAGGCAGTCACCAACATCTTACACTTCACAGATCAGGAAATGGGGTGTAGGGGGAAAGGCTACAGTGACAGATACCGTCAGGTGACAGAGACACTTTCATAAGAACGGGACGTGTTCAATTCCCCTACGACTCCTCAACATCAGTGACAGCATAAATGTAAGGCCAATCTCTTCCTAGTTGGGGTTCTATACTTGGTCAAGAGATTGAAACCTTTGGGAGCATGGATAGACTGCATTTCCCAGAGGCTTTAGTTGGAGTTAGCTGAGATCAGAGTCAGACACCCACTAGCAGCACTGTCACTGTAGCCAGACCTGATGGAAACATAAGGGAAGAAAAGCACATTCTGCCCAGAGAGTCTGTGGTTTTAGACAGTTCCTACCAAATTGACCCTCTACCTGTACCACATTTACTCATATAATGGATTTCTGTAAGGAGTATAAGGTATTGGGCTGAGCTCTATTTAGTTTGGATAGGTTCTCCAGGCAGGATGTGCATGTACAGCAAAAAGAGCAACAAAAGTTTAACTTCCGTCACCCGCTCACCCTCAATATTCATCATCAAATCAAAACAGAAAAACATCAAAGTAGTCCATTTGTCACTCACTCTCCGGACTCCTCTCCATCCCACCCCCAAAATACACCCAGTAAAGAATCACAGCTGTGAAGACAGACACTCTTATCTAAACCCTCCCAGTGGCAACAGTTATTCCAACTAGAACCCTGTAGTCTAACTCACTACCAGAAAGACTTTCAATTTCCCTTTCTAGAGGGGGAGAAGTAGGCTGAATGTGCTGTATACAGCTGAAATCATTTCTATCAAAATGACACATGACAAATGCCCAGGGTTATAAATAATGAATTAATACGATCTGGAGATCAAATCAACGTTTCCCTACATCCCAAGCTAATTCAATATAACGGCTGTGTTAGTGCTTCAATTAGTATAACGATTACTACAGAATAAAATGTTTGGTTTTCAATGAACACCATTAAACACCATTCTCCATCAGTCCTTTTTAAAAATGGAGACATCACCATCTCTGTGTGTCTGTACTGAGACTGTCCTTCAGCTATGTACAATGGTGTTTCCAAGACACCGGGAGGGTCTCTCAACCATAAAGACAAATTACCATTGAATTGTGACAGGAAGAAGTTTCGTTCCTAAACAGCCGTCTCTCCAGCTCTAACCACATAGCTCCCCTTCCCTTGCCTGTCTCCCCACCCTCTCACCCTGCTCCAGGAAACCATACTGGACTCTCCCCTTCCCTTGCCTGTCTCCCCACCCTCTCACCCTGCTCCAGGAAACCATACTGGACTCTCCCCTTCACCTGTCCTTGTCCTGAATGGGACTTTGAATGAAGGTCCACCCGAGGTTGGTTAAGGTCTCAGTGAGGTTAACAGACTTAAGGTGCTGGGATAACTCTATACTTAAGGATGAGTGGAGAAATCATCTCTCAAAGTGCTGACAACTCTCTCTCCTCCATGTTTATTGTGCATAGTCTTAAAGTAATGACAACCTCAACGCTACCAGTGGATGTATGGATGTACACAGAAGTGCTTCAAGTGGTCAATCTAGATGACATTTTCTCAACGGTGGCAGGACATTCCAATAATAAACGGGCACATTTTATAAGGCTCCTCTCAGCCGCATGTGTTGCCCTGCACTGCTAAATTGTCTTTTTATGCCTCCTTTTGCTGTGATTAGAGACTGGTTTTTAAGCTACATACAGGGGGCATTAAAACGGACAAGTCACTCAAATAAAATAAGAAGAAAGTAATCATCAACACCACCGTAGTCATAATAATAATAATAACTATTTTTCAGTATGAAATCAAGTTAGAAAAACCATGAAAAAAATGAACAGGATGAGTGTGTATATTACACAGAGGTCTAGGGTGTAGTAGAGCCTTTTCACCTTTTCAGAGAGGAAATTATTCTGTTGCTTAGGGGCATGTCACTTCCATGTACCCATACCCATCTGATGCCGTGAGTGCACCCTGCTGGTCAAAGGTGAGCGATTAACTCTATGAATCAGGTGGATCTTTTTCTATGGTACAATATCCAAAACAGTGTAATTATATAATCTTCTGATTCAGAATATTCAAGTGGTTATGGTTTCTTTGCTTCTTTAGAATGTGGAGACCAGAGAGACCCCACATGTGTTGGAGACTAAGGGAGGGTTAGCAGCTTATATCAGAGAACAGTTTGAGTCAACTACATTAGATAAGCCTGGTTGAAATAGTATATATATATATCAATGTGCATAGATACTATATAGGCGCCCCCTTCTCCCCTCCTCTGTAGCCCTCCCCCTCTGGCCTCAGTACACACACAGGTGAACCTGGCTGGATCTACTGGGTAGTCTAGTCTAGCAGGGAGGGCTCGGCAGGGCGGATTATGGTGGGCCGGTGTGGAGCGCCAGGGGGTCTTCGGCTGCAGGGGAGAGAGAGAGCAAGAACAGGAGGTGAGATATGCTCACGGAGAGACATGAGAGACAGAGAGAGAGAGAGAGAGAGAGAGAGAGAGAGTAACGAAACAAACCCAGAGAGATAGAAAGAGCAGGAGAACAGAGGAGAGATCGTGAGACGTGAATGGAGAGAAACAATCCCACAGAGAGATAGGGAGAACAGAAGAAGAAAGAGACAAAGAAAGGGAGTTGAGCGCAAAAGAGACGAGGAGTTAAGAGAAGGATTTTATGAAACAGAGAAGATAACCAAGTTCTGGAGGAGAGAGAAAGGAAGAGAAGTGTGTAAAGAAAAGGTGAAAAGGTGGAGGTAGTAATGTGAAAGGTGGGTCTGGGAGGAAACTTAAATCCATCTATTGACATCAACAGACAGTCAGAGCCAGGTGCTGCAGTTATAGTGATAACCTGGCAATTCAACAATGAATAAAGAGGGTTACACAGGTTAATATAGTGTCCATGAGGAGATATTATTCCTGTGTAAGGATAGGTAGGTAGGTACTGCTCCCTCCTGAGGGGCGGAGGTGGTCTTACCTGGGCACGCCAGGGGGGATGCGAGCAGGCCGAGAGGGGATCAGCGGGGGGGCACTGAAGGGGTCCTGATGGTTGATGGTGCCAAAGGCGTTAATGGGCGGCGGGCCCGGGCGAGAGGGGATGGGGGGCCCCCCAAACGCTGGGGAGGGGTTGAGGGGTGGTCCCGGCCTTGGGCCACTCACTGCAGGCGGACGGCTTGGGGGAGGGGCTGCTGCGACCGGGGGGCGGCGCTGGGGGGTGGGACTGGAGAGAGACGAGAACAGAGAGAAAGAGGCGTGGGGAATGGAAAAAAAACACAGACAATGAAATATACATCATTATACAAACAACTACAACAAGCTTTGGTCAACTGTACAGTCTCTCGCACATGACCCCCTTTAGTTCCGAAATGTGACAATGGATGAAGCAAAACATCTTCCATTATATGAATTTGAGGTACATTCACTCAATCCATATTTACGTCAAACTCAACAAATCCCTGTTGTGTGCGTATACACACACACACACACACACACACACACACTCTCCTCTCCTCTCACCTGGCCTCCCTTCCCCTCCCCTCCTCTTACCTGTTCTCCTGCATCCAGCTGTCGTTGACGGGCGGCGGCACGGGGACAGTCACGGTGGTGGTGGTGATGTCACCGATTATGTGCAGCGCCTCCTTGAGGGCGTGGTACATGCGAAGCATCTCGTCGCGGCGCTGCGCCTGGTCAGCTGACTCCTCCATCAAGCTGTTTTGGTCACCTGATGAGTACAGGTAGGCCAGCAGCTCTGAGTGGATGAAGTCCTTAGCCTGGGGAGCAGGAGAGAGGAGAGGAAAGGTGAGGAGAGGAGAGGAGAGGACCAACGACTATGGAGAAATGGTGGTGTCCTATTCATTTCAGTAGACTCATCATATTAGTCTGCATGGAGCCATTGAAAGATGGAGTCACTGAATAGTCAATCCTCAGTGATGCTAGATGAGAGCACCTAACCTAAGCTCATCCACTAGAAAACACAAACACCCCGGCGCTTGTGGAAACACGTCAACACATAGGTACACAAAGCTGGCATGCAACCATTTCATGGAAACCCCTGCTATACGACAGAGCCTGCTAAGTATAGACTGTCTCTAGGCTTTTTTCACTCACGCTGTTGATCATGAGGTGCATGATGGTCTTGGGCATGAGGTCCCTGATGGACTTGTTGACGATGCCAATGTAGGAGTCCACCAGGTTACGGATGGTCTCCACCTGCCTCTCCAGCTGGGGATCCATGGAGAAGGTTTCTGATGGGGCTGTATCCTCAGTGTCCACCTGGGGAACACAGAGAGAGATGTTACCTCTGGATGGAGGTAGAGGAAACATGACCGATCCAAACAGGCCCTTTGAATTGAGGCCACACATACCTGTTCTCTCTGAGTGTTTGAGGTCAACACACTATAGCTAATACTACTGCATGCCATTGGGATACATTGTGGTAGATGTATGCCATTGGGAATCATACATCCAATCCCTCTGATATTAGACAACATGTACCTCATAATCTCCCTTGAATCATGAATTGGTGTGCATGAGAAAAAAGAAAAAAGCCGTATGACAATCATCAGTGATGTCATCAATAAGTATAGGTGCATGTCTATTGTTAATCAAACACAGACAAAGGCTGTCACCACAATGTGTCCGTTTGTTTGACCTCTGCTTCTGCTAACATTCAAACTTCAAGGGTCGGTTTCCCGGACACAGATCAAGCCTAGTCCTGGACTACAAAGCCCTTTCAATGGCGAAGCTCCGTTGAGCATGTTCTTAAGTCTGTCCAGGACTAGGCTTGATCTGTGTCCGGGAAAGCGACCCAAAGACTATTTGAGTGAGTTTGGGTCCAGTACCTGGTCCTTCTCAGGGTAGACCCCAGCCCTCAGGAAGGAGGCCTTCCAACTGTCCACATCCTCCTGGGTGTCACAGGCCAGCTCAATCTGACGCAGGTCCTTATACACATTCCTGCTTGATGGATGGCAAAACACAAACAGAATCAGGGTGGGTGTAAATTCTATTTAATTTCAGTCAATTCACTAAGTAAATTTCCCTCAATGCTTCTCTGAGGATTTTGTAACATTTAAATGTCAGTTTACTTCTTGACTCCATGAATTGAAATGACACTTCTGTGGAACAGGATACACAAGGACATACATACACAACACACACATACATTTCCCTGACCTGGATTCAGTGTTGAAGACGCCAAAGACGTGTTTGGTGGACATGAAGCCTTTCTCCACATCCCTCAGCTTCAGGTTATCTAGGGGCAGCATGTACTTCTTCTCTTTCTCCTAAAACACAGAGAGAGGGGGGATCTGAACTCACAGCAATAACATCTTGAGGAGCAAATCCTTGACGGCATTAAAAAACACTAAAGTACACAAATAAGAGGAAGCCATGAAGACGGCCATTAAGAAACTATTCATGGTCAACTTTGAAAAACTGGAATACAACACTGGGCCACACTAGGCTTCTCCACCAATGAGCAGACAGAGTGGAATGCATTTCCTCTGTATGAGACTGAGACCACCAGGCTGGCAAGAAGAGAGGGAGAAAGGGAGGATGAGGGGAGAGAGGAGCAGCATGGGGGAGAGAGACGGGAGGAGGGATGCCAGCTTTGAGGAGAAGCATCTGGAAGCGTTTATGTCTGCACGATCACGGAGAGCCGCTCAGACCCAACAGTTACATCACTCAAAGCCTCTGCCCTCACCACACACACACACCGAAACACAAATATATAACCACACACATGAAAACATACAAACACCCATGTGCTTGTGCAAACGCAAACACAGACACATGAAAGTGGCATACAACCACATAAATCAAGACAAACATACACCACCCCCCACCCCCCAACCCGCCCCCCCCAACCCGCCCCCCACCCCGCCCCCAGTAACCCAGTACGATTTCCTGCAAATTCCAAAGTCAGATCCCTGCTGGAACATTTCAGCCCGCCTGCCACGTCAGTTTGCTTCCACCATCCTCCCTCCCTCACTCCTTCTCTCTCTCTCATGCACTTTCTCCTTCTTTCGCTCCATTCCACCTTAGAGGACTGGTAGAAACTGAACGGTACCAGTTGGTTTTAGGTGTAGTCAGAGTTACTGTTTAAAGGTTTGTCTTTAGCTCTGGTCAGCGATTGGCGGCATCTTTTGAAGCTCTTTTCGTTTCGCTGGGAGAGAGAGGGGACATCTTTGCCAAAGCCTGGGCTGCTCTGAGCAAACCAATGGTAAGTTTAAAAGTAAGACTATATTTCCGAATACATCCGCTCCCTTGTGGTTTTGGTTTATTTCTTTAATATTATTTAAACTTTGTTCAACTAAAACATCATAAAATATATGTATTATCGATATGCCTTTTCCATACATTTTCCAGCCTTTGAAATGACCATTTGAAATCTTGTTTTTTTGGGCTGACTGTGCAGAGTAGTGTGTAGTCACACAGAGTGGCCAAAAACTTTGCTGTTTTGTTATGGTGCAAAAAGTACTGAAAGTAAATACAGTAACGGCTGTTTAAACTTTAAGTTGATCAAAATCTATAAAAAAGTTGTAAGCTCAACATTTCTCCATTATATTATCATACTAAATTAGTCAATAGTTATATTTGGACCTCAAAGTCTGAGTGTGGTTGCTTTCTTTATCAGCGGAATGTTTACTCTCCTTCCATCTCTCTCCCCCCCCCGTCCTGTCCCAAGGGCACTGACCTGCAGCCGGAGTGACCCCGCGGGCCTTCCCCCCCGCCCTCACCCCTCCTCACCTCCCCGCCTGCCCAGTGTTCAGACTACCTGTTCATCAGGCTGCAGCTGAACAGTAGTCTGCACATTGGTTAGGCTGGGCCGGGACACACACACACAGGACACATCTAACCACCGGCCGGCAGGGGCTCTGGTGAGAGGCTCTAGCCTGATCTGATTCTCCACCATGACAATGAGAGGGAGGAGGGAGCATGCAGTTCAGATCATATATCAGCCGATGGACTGGTAGCAGAATTAAGATTATGGTTATGATAATTCAGGACTTTTTTTTTCTTCTTTCTGCCAGTTTGTTTGTATTATTTTGTGTTGTATTGTACAGTATTTTATTATCCCAGTCTTAGACACTAACCTCCTCATCCTTGTACCAGGATAGTGACTCTGCGGTCAGGATGAACCAGTACTCCTTGGAGCCTCCTTTCATGATGCTGATGTTGATGGTGAGCCAGCCTTTGCGGATCACCTGTTAGGGGAGAGATAGGGGTGGGGGAACAGGGGAGCGAGGGTTGGGGGGGGGGTACAAGGTATACCAGGAAGATGGAGGGAAAACACATTTGTCATTAAAGTATTAATTAGTTTGCCTCCTGGAGATCTTGTGATATGACTAAGTTAACTAATAAAAATATTCCCTGGGTACTAAGTGTGAGTTTTGATTTCTCCGGTCTTAGCAATATAATCACTAAGATGTTCTACTTACTCTAAATAAACTATTCTATTCTGAGAATAAAGATTTACCATTAAAACAATGTTTCTGAACCTATATCACTGATGTATATAGTAAGCATACAAAAGCATCATTCAGAAAGGAGAATTAACTGGAGTTTTACACATTTTAAAACAGGAAACCTCAAACAACCTTAATAACCTCAAAACAAACAAACAAATATGGGGCATCCAGATGGCATCCAGACCAAATGGGCCCCACATGGGATGAGGGATCAAAGGTCGGCGGAGGTATGTTAGGGTAAGCAGGTCAGTAAAAGCTAGCCTATACAAGGTTAGCCAAAAAGACTAGGGTTAGTGGGTTAACTGGGCAGAGGACTTGGACATACACTCCAGTGTAGGGCCTGTAGGAGGCTAAATACCTATCTAAGGAACAGGAGAAAGGGACGGGAGAGGCAAGAGGAGGAGGGCGAGAGTGTGGGAGAGGAATACAGCGATATGCAGAGACAGTGGAGACGGGTAGACTGAGCCACAGCTCACGGAGTGGACGGGTAGAGAGAGGGGGGATGAAAAAAATAAAAGGAGGATTTAAAGAAGGGAGAGGGAGGAAAAAGAGATGAGAGGCAGGGATGAGGTTCTTTCTGTAGACGAGAGTTGTATTAGAGCAGAGGTCTTCAACCTTTTCATGCCCAGGGACCCCCCTCGCAGACAAACCGGCAACCCAGGGACCCCCATCATACATTAGCAAATATTATTTTCACGTCTTGTCTTATCAGGTGAATGATAATGTCAAGAAGTAGTAATGGTGATGTCTAGGAGAAGTAATAACATTTTTAAATGAATAGATTTGATAAATAGTTTTTCATTATTTTGACCTCCACACATTATAACTGGAAGAGGAAGTGTAAACTCTAACGTCGCCTATTAGCTAGAAAGCTAACTCCAAACACATTTTTGCTAAGAACAACTGTTTAGCTGGTTAAACAAAGGTTAGCCATGTGTTGCCAAAAATGTATGTCCTTGTCAAGAAAGCTTACCAGCAGCACTTGCCGCATTGGTAGCCTATTCGTGGGTGCTTTTTCAAAGCCTATATCAGATACTCCAGTGAGCGCAATTGGCTCCAATGAGTGTAATTTGCTCAATATTAGGAGTTGAGAAATAAAGTTGACATAATTAGAAAGATACTCTTATTTTCAACTGTATGTAATTCAACATTTGTTTATTCTGTTGTTGCTAGTGATATTCATAAAAACATTTAAATAAAAAGCACTTTTTATTTTTTGGGGGACCCCGTGCAGTACGTTGGACACCTAAGGGGCTGCGGACCCCCGGTTGTAGTAGGCCTTATTAGAGTACTGCTCTTATTGTTAGTGCCATTTCATAGAACCATCAGGGGCAGCAGATATCAAGCTTTGACAAGAATTCTGTCAATTTATGCCGATAAAACAGAGAACATCTCAACCTCTCTCTCCCTCTTTTTCCTGTGTCAAAATGGCTGGTGTGGGTTTAATGGGGGGGGGGGGGGGGGGGGGGTCATTAGTAGGAAAGTGACAAAAGAAACAAGAGAGAAAGAGGCTGTAACATAGGAGTTTGTTAAATTCTCAGTTTGCCTTGGCGAGGAATTCTCTTAAACCCCTCTGAAATGAAAAAAACAAAAGAATTAAATAAATAACCTGGCTGGCAGTCAGTGGTAAGTGTTCAAGGTGAGAGACAGAAAAGAGGAGTGTTAGGTGACAGAAAAGGGATAGTGACACGCTTTTAATGTTATGACACTTCTTACCGCACTGTCTAAAAAGAAGCCCTGACATGCAGGATAGGTCAGTGATGATGACAAAAAGAAAAGTATTTTGCCTGTTTTATCTTTAGCTGTTGACTACATCTGATTTTAAGGTTATTATCGCTATAGAAAAGTTAGGGCACTTGATGGCATAATTGCCTACATTCCTGTCAAAAGCTTCCCTACATTGTAACCACTCATAATCCAGCAAGCATTTCTAAAGTAAACACATTATTTTAGGTCTTCTCACACATCTTGTTGTACTACCAGTTGGTAAATCAAACATGGATATATTAGATGTACGGATATATAAAGATTCCAAATGATTATTAAACCCAATTTATATTACTTCAAAATCATATTTGATCAGTTATTTCATGTAAATTATAATCATTGATTGAATCCTGACACCCTCCCTCTGCCCGTCCTCCTCTAGCGCCACCCTGTGGTCCCTGATTGGAATGACAAACAGCCCCAGAAGACCTGTGACTGGGTCCCACACAGAATGGTTTGTGGACAGTTGAGCTGTGCTACTAACATATTGTTATAGTGATGATTGGAATATTGAGTTGTGAAAATATTGAGTGGAAAGTTTACATGCAACGATAAGTTAGAGAGAAAACATCAAGAGGAGATTTCAATGACACCAAAAGGATCGAAATGCGGACATCTAGTGTATGATTATTGGTGATTCATGTCTCCTCCCCACCCCTGAGATGTTCAGGACCATTCGACGGCAAGGCAAAGTGTGGCGGTCACTAGTTACACCCCTGGACAGGGCAGCATGGGTAAGGACCAAAAGCAGGAGAACTGACGCCAGCCACTCTCACATCCTCCCAACTCTTCCATAGTCTTTCACAGGGAATCATAACATTACACTTCAGTGTGGTACAAGAACGTGATTATAAAAAAAAAAAATGTTTTTACAATTCTGCCTGTGCTTGGACAGAACTTCTAACAGGTTTGAGAGTATAAAGTTAAAATGTTAGTAATATTCTATCTACTTGTCCAATTGTAAAGACAATTGCTGTCTTGTTAAGTGAAACCAACAATTATTGAGCATAACCCGGATGTTATTGAGAAAGCCGTTACCGATTACGGGTAAAGCCGATGAGAATTACATCACTACGATACGATTCTAATTGATCTCCGGTTTGCCATTAGTCTTGAGACTCTACTACCTTCTCCTGCTCGCCCTCTCTCAGTCCCTGTGGAGTAGAGAAGATATGACCAGAAAAAACAGCTCATCATTTTGAACAGGAGTTCTGTACAAAGGAGTAGGCTGGAACAAGTTGTCAAAACACCAATTCCCATAACCCCCCATTCTTCCTTAAGTGTCAGATGTCTGGCCTCAGTTCTCCTGCTCTGGTGACCCCTGCTGACCCCTAACAGGGTGTGGCTTAGATCTGTGGGGTACTTACCAGAATCTCACCCTGCAGGGATGGGTGGGGGGTTGGGGAGTGGTTAGGGAAAAAGATGGCAGGATAAATCATAGACAGGAGAAAAAGGGAGAAGCAAGCAAGCCATGGAGGTAGGGGAGTGGGAACATGGGTAAGGGGCAGAGTGGGGGAGAATGGGGCAGGAAACGTTTGAAATGGTAGAATGAAAGGTTTGAAGATGAGAGAAGTGGAAGGAATGAGACAACCGGAGAGATGGAGAGAGAGGTTGAGGGATAGACACAAAGATGGAAGGAGAGAAAAGATGGAGACAGCGAGAGATGGAGAGAGAGGGAGCAAGAGAACAAGAGTTACATGCGATTAGATTTCCTTCAAGTACCACACGTCGCTTATTTGATATTGGTTGCTTCATTGAGCGAGGCTGGGTCCCATGCACATTCTGAATTACAATACAAAAAGTGCTTGGGTTAGTTGAAAAACATAAAACAAAATAATTCTGTGATTAAATGTTGCTTTGCTGTTGGGGTTCATGCCTTGGTTGTGTTACAGTGCCGTGCAAATAGTGATAAAGTAATGATAGTTGTAGTAGAAACATAGCTGGTCATTTCATATGCAGGGAAGCAGGGAGGGCATGAATGACTCTCGTTGAAATACAGTGCTATAAAAGGTATTTCTATAGGATATATCTTATAAAATATGTACACTTACTAGGTTTCTAGGAACCTGAGATGTGCACTCTATAAGTGTTGAGCACAGTGAAGCTGACATAACATTTTCACATGATTTTAGGTATTTAGATATCACATTAATAAAGCATATAGACTTCAAAACACTTTCAGAGCTGTTTGGATAACACAGGAAAAGAGAGGTGCCAGGTTTATAACACAGTGGACAAGGGGTTAAATTAACATCTGACTTAAGACAGGGTGGTATTTGGCCATGATTTGCAGGGGTTATCTTGAAGCTACTTATGTTTAAGTAAATAAGCGCTGTTAGGTTCTAAGTGTCAGATTAGGTTACCAATAGTTTAGTCTATTAATTGGTAGCATAGGGTCAGGGGTCAGGTATGTTACAACATGTAAATATGGTAAAGGGGGAAGTGTCAGTCTGGGGCAGCTTAATCTGGGGGTTGATCAGATTGGGAGGGCTAGGTAAGTGAGAGGGTGTGACGAGGAGGGACAGTGTACCTGGTTTGGAATGGCCCTCTTCTTGTTCTGATGTGTATTTCTCTGCTGGGCACTGTTAGAAAAAGACAGATTCAGAAGGAAAACAACACATTCAAAATAACAATCAGCATCAACAATGTTTGGGTAATAATGTGTATTGACCAATCAAATCGTTTAACAGCTATCAAACCGGTCCTATAATTCAAGTTATCAAACATAGTCGTGGGAACAGTGAGAGTGGGGTCTGGGGGAACGGGTGGGGAGGAGGAGGGAGGGTGACACTCAGACACCCCTGTGCGATTCTAGACAGCCCACCTGTTGTTGCCGTACCCTGGTGGGCTACCATCATCGTGCCTTCTGAAGTCAAGACTGGAAGTGACGCCACGAGAGACACGTTAACACCCCTACCTACCTGACCGCACAACACTTCTAATCAATCCATCAACCCATTCTCCATGCGGATGATTTGAAAGGAACCCACGCGGCATACAGAAACACAAGGGGCCTTGCTATGTTACGTAATCAGACACATACCTCAGGCAGAGGGAAAAGACCATAGAAACAGAAGTCATTATATTTCTATGGAAGAGACTTTCAACTCAGCTAGCTACATGCTGTGAACCCTACAGTAATTGCTACACTGGAGACAGTGTAGAGGGCAGAAGTCAACGCATGTCAAGCTCTGGCAGGACATCCAGTATGAGTGGCTAGGGCTGGCCTATCAGTAAGATGCAGGAACTCAGGATTCCAAAACAACACCATGTTATTATTAATAACCAATGCAGTCAACAGCTAAAAACTCCAGTCAAACTCACTCAAGTCAACCCCTTAGCACACAACAAATAAGGGTCCTTGAAAAACCAAAACAGCTCCAGTTAGTCAGGGTCAGAAAGGGAGAGAGCGCAACCTAGCATGCTTGATTCAGGACCAACTGTGACGGACCATGCAGCAGCAATATAGCAGAGCTGAATAGAGAGAGTAATACTGATAGAAGAAGTAGTGGTAATTGTGGTTTGTAGCGACAGTGGTATCTGTGAGTGTATTTGGGGGTTGTGATAAAGTGGCCACACAGGGATTGAGGTATTGATTGTTTCAAGTCAATAGGGAATGGCACTTACTGTAGGAATAACTATCAAGCACAAGCAGTCAGACAAAAAAGCTTATGGGGCTCTACCCGATCGATCTTCAGCAGAGTTCAGTTCAGTCCATGCCCAGTTCAGCAAGTACAGTACAAATCTGACTTTGGGCAGTAGTGAGTTAGTCTGGTGCCCTAGGACTACGTCACAATCACACCTTCAGCTGGGAGCTGGAGAGCGAGCATTAGGGTGAGAGGGGTAAGGGGGAGAAGGGTGGGGTACATTAGAGTGGGGGGGGTAGTAGGATTCATACTTGGCAAAGCCTATAAAGTCCTCGTGGTTGGTGTTGATGTAGGACAGCTCAATGTCAATCAGCAGCATCACCTAGAATGAAGACAGAGCTTCACTATGAGAATAGAGTTAATTTTACATCACATTTATTTACTCGTTGAACAGACGCAATTTACAAATCAGCGCATCAACCACCACTTATCACAATCAAGCAAGTACAGCCTTCAAAATAGCAGCTATCTGCAAAGTCAGTGCTAGTACAGAAAAGACAAGTGCAAGAAAGGCAAGTACAAACAATTGATTCAAATGGAGAAATAGAAATGTACAGTATTTTTCTTAAAATCTCCTGTTGGGAGTGTTTCTCTGTCAGTGGTCAGGGCCTGCATTAAAAAAGCATCTCAGAATAGGAGTGCTGATCTAGGATCAGGTCGCCCTGACCATATAACGTAATTCATTATGATCTAAAAGGCTGAATTGATCCTACAAGGGCATTCCTACCCCGAGACTCCTGGTAAAAACAGGCCCTAAATGCACTGACCTGGTCCTTGGTCTTGCCCTCTCTCTCTCTGACGTAGGTGGTAACAATCCTCTCGGTCTCCTCTCTCAGCCGGGGGTAAGAACCCAGCTGCAAGGTAACACAAAATACAACTGCAACACTGACCATATAGACACACAGAGAAACACTAGCATACACTAACACTCTGGCATGATTATACAGGCAGACCTACCTCCCATTCACATAGAGAAGACAGGAGATGAAGCAGATACAATGAGTGGACAAAACATTAGGAACACATGCTCTTTCCATGACAGACTGACCAGGTGAATCCAGGTGAAAACTATGATCCCTTATTGATGTCACTTGTTAAATCCACTTCAAAATCAGTGTATATGAAGGGGAGGACATAGGTTAAAGAAGGATTTTTAAGTCTTGAGACAATTGAGACATGGATTGTGTATGTGTGCCATTCAGGGGGTGAATGGGAAAGACACAATATTTAAGTTGAGGCTCTTCTGAGGGCAAAAGGGAGTGCAACTCAATATTAGGAAGGTGTTCTTAATGTTTTGTACACTCAAGAGTATAGGATAGGGGTAGGACATAGGTGTTCAGCAGTGAATATAGTAATCATATTGACTACCACACACACACACACACACACAACCCTTAACGGGCATGCACACAGGATGAATGTCTGTGATCTATGGCATAAGGGCAGGGCATTCAGCCACAGCTGGGAATGACCATGATGGACACCATGAGGAGTAATGTGGTGATGATTAGTTCTAGTTGACTGGAGTCAACCTTCAAATGGCTCAATGGATAAAATGCAGAGAAACATTTAGGAAATTAGATCATTCAACGTTAACTTACAGTTGACACTATAGTTTTCCGGTGACAGTAAACAATCATTCCGAGCTGACGGTGACTGCTGATATTATTTCATGTTAGTGAAGAACAGATCAGGAGAATGAAGAAGAGGAGGGTGAACGACAGAGTGAAGGGAGATCCTTTCTTCAGCTGAACTAATATCACAGAGGTAGAGTGACAGTGAAAGGGATGTACTGTGGTGGGTCTTTGAAATGCAATTCCCCCCTCCATCCACAAGATGGCATGGTTGTTGAGCAGCACTGTTGCTATGGCTACGCCACCTGGTACAGAGCGCCAGCAGATATTTGTATTGTTTCCCTCATGTTGCTTTTCCATCTGGTTAGTCAGACAGAATAATGTCAATGGTGCAGTGAGGGAGTGAAGCTTTATAGCCCTGGAGCTCTGCATTGATCTGTGCTCTGATCTTCTGATAGACAGAGGTCTGGGTCTTGAGGAGGAGGGGAGATGGGAGGAGGCAGGAGGGAGATGGAGGTTGAAAATCAGTCTTAATGTGCTCAAATCAAACGGTGGCACGGGTGAGGAGAGGGGCTACTGAAAGGAAGTTTTAAGATGCGCTGCTTAAAATTCGGACGTGATTTGCAAGTCAATGCTCGATCGGACACGTGTGGCTTGGACAAAAGGAGGGGATGTGCGTGGTGAGGGAGGGATACACACAATCCAGGCACTGAGGATAGATGGCGTGGGGGGGGATTTCATTAGGATAGGTTGCTGATTGGAGAGCGGTGGAGGAGAGGCACGAGGGGGACAGGGATGGGCATTCAATCACAGATGAGAGGATACGCTCCGGAACACTCTCCCTCTCTTCCTTCTTTTCACCCCCTCTTTCCTGTGAGGGGTGAGTCTGCTCTTGGTTACCTTGACGGAACACTTCATGACGAGCGCGGTCAGCTCGGACACCACTAGGTCCACACATTTCAGGCTGGGCTCTTTCAGTTTGAGGATCTGCTTTTTGACTATGGCCTCAAAGGCCAGGTCAGGGGTGAACAACCCCGTTCTGAGGGGGTATGGGGGGGTGGGGGGGGCAGCAGAGAGAGAGGGATAGACAGAGAAATAACAACAGAGGCGAGAGAGAGAAATACAGGAAAGAGAGAAATAAAAACAAGAAGATTCTTAGTTTAGTTAGTCATCTGTCAAACTAGAAATCTCATCTTTAGAAATACAAGCAAAGCAAGAAGATAAGGACAAGCTGCAGGCTTTCACATCCTCTTCTCTTGACAGGGCAGTTCTTCTCAAACTAGGTCTACAATATAGATATGTGGGCACATATTCAACTCACAGTACCCACATAACTAACACCCTAGCTATATAAGTCCTAAGTGTGTATGGGTCTTAGACAGATGAGACCTGCAGCTTGTCCATGTGAGACCAGTGATGCTCGGGGAATGGCCATCCCCAACCATTCTGTCTCCACGACGACGACACCACAACCGTCACAAAACTCCCAAAACACGACAGCGGCACCTGGCACACCGCTAGCTGTGGCGGGCTGAGGGAGAGTCAAACTGTCCCCATATCTGCACCATCCAGTCCTCTGGACATATACCACACCTTATCTACACTATAGAAGTGTCTATAGAGTGGTTACACAGTAGACGTTCTGATTAGGGCCAGGAGTTTTTTTTTACATGACTTCATGACCTGACTGGAAAAACTCTGGGCCCTAGTTGTGCTATCTAAAGGGTCATAGAGACCATGGATGGACAGCTGTTGTGGAGCAGAGTGTGGGTCAGTGTTGTGCCCCCCTCAGCATCGCCCCCTGGTGGCCAGGCTGGGTCGGGACAGGACGGGAGTCCGGACACCAGGCTGCAGTACCTTGTTGGTGCACTGCCTGACTGTGTTGATGAGCTCCTGAATGACAAGGTCGATACATTTGATACAGGGCTCTTTCAGCTTAATGATCTGCTTTTTCACGATGGCCTCAAACGCCAGGTCAGGAGTGAACAGGCCCGTTCTGAGGACGCACAAAGACACAGACAGACGGACAGACAGGGGGGGACGGGGACGGAGTGACAGAGACGAACAGACAGGGACAAAAAAACAGACAGAGGTAGGCAGACAGACAAGTTATTGTCCAGTCAGAGAGATGACAGTTAGACAGACAGACAAGTTATTGTCCAGTCAGAGAGATGACAGTTAGACAGACAGACAAGTTATTGTCCAGTCAGAGAGATGACAGTTAGACAAGTTATTGTCCAGTCAGAGAGATGACAGTTAGACAGACAGACAAGTTATTGTCCAGTCAGAGAGATGACAGTTAGACAGACAGACAAGTTATTGTCCAGTCAGAGAGATGACAGTTAGACAAGTTATTGTCCAGTCAGAGAGATGACAGTTAGACAGACAGACAAGTTATTGTCCAGTCAGAGAGATGACAGTTAGACAGACAGACAAGTTATTGTCCAGTCAGAGAGATGACAGTTAGACAGACAGACAAGTTATTGTCCAGTCAGAGAGATGACAGTTAGACAAGTTATTGTCCAGTCAGAGAGATGACAGTTAGACAGACAGACAAGTTATTGTCCAGTCAGAGAGATGACAGTTAGACAAGTTATTGTCCAGTCAGAGACATGACAGTTAGACAGACAGACAAGTTATTGTCCAGTCAGAGAGATGACAGTTAGACAAGTTATTGTCCAGTCAGAGAGATGACAGTTAGACAGACAGACAAGTTATTGTCCAGTCAGAGAGATGACAGTTAGACAAGTTATTGTCCAGTCAGAGAGATGACAGTTAGACAGACAGACAAGTTATTGTCCAGTCAGAGAGATGACAGTTAGACAAGTTATTGTCCAGTCAGAGAGATGACAGTTAGACAGACAAAAACAGATAAAGACGAGCAGAGAAAACAGTCCAGACAATGAGAAAAGAGTCCAGACAATGAGAACAGTCCAGACAATGAGAAAAGTACATATAAAAAATGAAATGAAAAGATAAAAAACAAACAAAGAGACATTGACAGACAGACAGAGAAGGAAAAGAGAGCAGAGCCAGAGTTATCAGCATACAAACACGAAACAGAAAAACAGTACACAAAACAGTGATTGATGTATGCACAAGGAAACAGGAAGGAAGATATTACAGACACATAGAGGTGGGGAGGAAGGAGTGGGGGAATGGGAGAACATTTAATGGGTTTAGATTTCACATAGAACAACAACCATTTGAGTGTATGGTAGGCAGTTCTGTGGGAGAGTGCTCTGTGGGCATTTTAGGCTCAGTGCTCTTTCAGTGATCGCTAAGCATGCTGTGTGTCAGTTTTACATGAAAGGAGGAAACAGAGAGGGTTGACAGTGAAGAGGAAAGTGCTGGTGGTGGTGTGCGTGTGTGGAGACACAGGACGGCCCCTCCTCTCCTCCACTTGCCTGACACCGTGGACATTCTTGATGGCATGACTGATCTCCCTCCTCAACTCCTTCTCATCAAACACAATCTGAGAGAGAGAGAGAGAAAACAAATGAAAGAAAGAAAAAAGAAAAACGGTTAATCCATTCTGCACTCTAAAATTCACACTTCTAAACAAGTATATCAACTGTGGTCAAAACAATCAAGCAGGCAGATTAACTTCTCTTCTATAAATGCCTAGAAATATTGTGACAGTGAGTATTGAGGCTGCGGCGCGCACCTTGACCAGCTCGAAGGGGAAGCGCTCGTGGAAGATCCGGTTGATTTTGGCACCGCCCGACAGCTCTGCTGTGTCCACCTGGTCCCCAGAGCCCTCGATACGCTTCTCAAAGTCCACCCCAAACTGCTGCACCATCCTGGGGAGAAAGACAGAGAGTCAGGGTCACAACTCTGGAGCTCCTCACTATGGTGGTGTGTGTGTGTAGGTCTGTAAGCTCGTCCTCTACTCACTGCAGCAGAGCCTTGGTCTTGCGTGTGGGGTCGTCGGGACGGAAGTTCTTGTACTCCTCCACCTCTTTCTCCAGGGAGAGCACCTGGCTCTGCAGCTTACTGCGCAGCCCAGGCAGGGTGTCCCTGATGTGGTTGGTCAGTTGCTAAGGAGAGAGAGAGGGACACGATGAGTGAGGGAGGAGAGGATGGAGGGAGGGAGACAGAAGGATAAATGGAGGGGATAGAATGAGAGAGAATGAGAATAAGAGGGGATAGTGAGAGAGAGAGAGAATGTATAGGGAAAGAAAGAGCAAGTGAGTTTCCAAGGAACATTATAGCCTGGTTTAAGATCGATTGGTGCCGTATGTCAACTGATGTCAAAACTGATCTGGAACGCAGACTAGAACATCAGTGTAGAACAACAGAAAGGTGAACGTTGAGTAATCTCTCACCTGGTTGAGTTGTTTCTGCAGGTGTGGGGTGCCCATGCGCTCGGCCATGTGTCTGTAGCCCGGGTGAGACAGGAAGAACTTCCTCTCAGCAGCCAGCGCAGCGCGGATGTCCTTCCTGCCGTCTATGTCCTTCTGACTGCGGTTCACCACGCCGATATAGCCTGGAGAGAGAGCACACACTTATTACTCTGCGGTCAATGATGTGTGTGTGTGTGTGTATCTCCTCACCTCTACGCAACGGTAGCAGTTTGTTCTCCAGGATGTCTTTAGCATCAGTCCCTTCGTCCATCAGGTCCAGCTTTGTGATCACACCAATAGTACGCAGACCTGAAAAGAACCAAGTAGTCTTCATCTCATCATATTAATCCTGACTACTGCCTGTCCACCCAGCCTTCCATTCCTCATCTCCTTTAGTTGAATATAATTGTTCAGTAGGGCAAACAATGGAAAAAATATGGAAAATAGAAATTAGCATTTCTTATTGGACAAATCCAGGTGGTGCGTCCATGTTTCAGTCTATTTGTTGCACCAAATGAACACCACCCAGAAATCAAGTGCCCATCCTCATCTTTTGGTCCTGGGAGTACCAATAGAGTACCAATAGTGTACCAGTAGTGTCCAATAGTGTACCAGTAGTGTACCAGTAGTGTACCAATAGAGTACCAGTAGGGTACCAGTAGTGTACTAATAGTGTACCAGTAGTGTACCAGTAGCGTAACAATAGAGTACCAATAGTGTACCAATAGAGTACCAGTAGGGTACCAGTAGTGTAACAATAGAGTACCAATAGTGTACCAGTAGTGTACCAATAGTGTACCAGTAGTGTAACAATAGAGTACCAATAGTGTACCAATAGAGTACCAGTAGGGTACCAGTAGTGTAACAATAGAGTACCAATAGTGTACCAGTAGTGTACCAATAGTGTACCAGTAGTGTAACAATAGAGTACCAATAGTGTACCAATAGAGTACCAGTAGGGTACCAGTAGTGTACTAATAGAGTACCAGTAGAGTATCAATGGGAGTACCAGCAGTGTACTAATAGAGTAACAGTAGAGTACCAGTAGTGTACCAGTAGAGTACCAGTAGAGAACCATTAGAGAACCAGTAGTCTAACAATAGAGAACCAGTAGTGTAAAAATAGAGAACCAGTAGAGTACCAATAGGGCCCCAGTACAGCACCACTAGGCTCTTACCCTGTGGGTCCACCTCCTTGGCAATCTTGAGGGCGTCTGAGTTGGCCAGGTCCTGGTTGGCGGGGGTGACGGCCAGGATGAGGCAGCTCTCCTTGGTGATGAACTGCAGCAGCATGTCCCTGATCTGATGCTCTATGTCCAGCGGCTGGTCCCCCACTGCCACCTTAGTCATCCCCGGCAGGTCGATCAGAGTCAGGTTTAGCACTGAGGGAGAGATAGAGGGAGAGATGGAGAGAGAGGACATATGACTGTTGCCATGAAGACTGCATGATGTTACATTGTGAAGGTCATTTCTTTGAGAGGTTGATACATGAATGAGAGTGTTTGCTGCGCTTTTGTGTGTGCATGCATTTGTGTTTGTGTGTGCGTGAACGCATGCTTCCAACTGTTAAAATGAACAGTAAACGAGTAACTGTTGGTGAGCATTACCGTTAGGGGAGTAGACTCTGAGGTTGATGGGGATGGGGGAGATGCCCTTATTGGAGCCTGTGATCCTGTCCGTCTCCGCCTCGATCTCCGCCCGGACCTCCTCAAAGTCCACAAACTTCCTCCCTTTACAGTGTAGGAACTCTGCATACTCTACAGACGAGAGAAAGAGACAGAGGGAGAGAGAGAGACACAGAGAGAGAAAGCGAGACAGAGAAGAGAGAGATGAAAGTCTTTACCAGGCACCAGACAGTGTTGCTGAGTGGAGGAGGCAGGTCCATGGCAGCAGCAATGAGAAGACACACAAGGCCATGGTTGAAAGATAATTCAGACTCACCGGCTTTGTTAAAGCACAGCTGCAGGATGAGAGGTCTACGGGTGACAATGCCTGATCCTCGAGGAAGAAAATCCCTGAGAGAGAGAGAAAGAGAAATGAAAGAAGAGGAAAATAAATTAAATAAGTGAGGGAGAGAGAGAGAAAGAAAGAAAGAGGAAAATAAAGAGAACAAGAAAAAGAGGGGGCGACAGAAAAAAAGAGAATGTCTAATTATTATTCATTACACTCAAGGTCCATTTCCTCACATCATATCCTGTGCTAAATTGATGAGCACGGGGAAATTTCACACTTTATGACCTGTCTGTCAACAAATTAAAAGTGACAAGTCATTTGGTCTCATGAAGCCCCTGAAGATCAATTAATTTGCACACCCACTTTGTTGTTATGGTTGCATAGATTTTTGTAATGTGGCGATTTAGATTGATGCACTCTCTCGCTCGTGAACTCGCAGCACGATTTAACAGTTGAGAGCCTCTTGATGAGAAAGCAAGGCGAGGCACATACTTTCAGTTGAATATTTCAAGTGATCGTGTGTTGCAAGCTGGCTGTGTCAATATGTAAGATATCGCCTAAGATACGTTTATGTCCACAGTAGCCTTGATACTTGACATTGTGCTAAAGTACATTTAACACATTCGCTTATCTGACAATTAAGACCATTCATTAGTCCTACCCAGTGCAAGTTACACAATCCACATTGAACATAAATATTTTAACTTTAATCTGACAAAATCATGGGCATACAGTGCAGAGTGGACTAGCCTGGCCATGTGTAACTGTGCATGAAGAGTTGCCTATGGTTGTTTCTTTCTACAGTGTATATTATGTCTGTTTCCTTCTTAAAGTGACAGACCACCACCAGGCACCAGTCAGGACCATTCCAAACAGCCCAGCTGAGTCAGCTATCAGAGGAGAACCCATACCCCACCACCACACCCTGCCTCCCCTCTCCCCGGGCCTCTCACGCTCTGGGCTGGGGCCCTGCTTGCCTGCCTGCTGTACCCTCTAGCCTGACTGTGCAACAGAAAACCCACTACATCTGGTGGTAATCATGCTGAACTCTGGGCCTTGGCACAGCACAGTCCGACAAGACAAACCTAACCCACATCCCTCCTCCTCTTTCTAACATAACATCTAATGCCAAATGTAGAGAGAAGCCTGAGGGAATGGAAATGGAGTCAGTCTGCTTTAGACTGGAAGCTATGTGTCACACACAGGACAGGACAATCAGGATGGAGCCATACTGTTTAATATTACAGAGGCACTCTCACACTATAGACTAGACCTGTTGAACAGTGGGAACATTCTAGATGGCCTGAGTTCAGCAATAATGTTGTGTGATGCAGATAATGTAGAGTGTCTGTCATAGAGAGGGCCTGCCTAGCTGGGAGAGACGGAGTATAGAAAAGCTCTGGCAGGGGGAGAGAGAGAAAGGGAGAGTTTGAGAGAGGGAATAGGGGAGAGGGAATAGGGGAGAGGGGGAGAGGGAATAGGGGAGAGGGAGATGGAGAAAGAGGGAAAGGGAGAGCAAGAGATGAACTAGCCTAAGTGGACACAGAGAGCAGACTGAGGATGTGCTGAGGGAGGGAGCTGAGGAGCAGAGTGCTGACCTCTCCAAGTGTTAATGTATTACACTGGTTACATCACCACCACCCATCACACACACACACTTCATCAGTTCAACTGGACAAAGACGGACACACACAGCGACATAATCACATTATCACACAGACAGTCAGAATGAGATACTTCTGTGAGCACATGCACCTCGTGCACAGAGGAAAGAAATGACGTAACACACACACACACAACATATCCACAGAGACATACGGCCATAAAAAGCCCCCAATAGAAGGGAAGAGAGGACATGTGGGTGCGTGTCCATTATTGATGTGCTGTAAATGATAGAGGAGCTGAACAGATTGTGTATCATTCTATGTATTATGGATAGGCCAGGCAAAGACCAGCAGTCTCGGAGCCTCCCTCCTTCAATGCCACTGAAAATAAGAGAGATAGAAAGAGACAGGGGTCAGACAGAGCCAACATTGAACACTCCCCTGCCTCTGATCTGCCTCTCACTACCAGGAATTCCACTGCTATCAGGGTTGGGGTGAATTCCACCTAAATTCAAGATCAGGGTTCAGGGTTTAAATAGGATCCCTATGGAATAAATCTACAGACAGAAATGGAATTGAACCCAACTTCAACCAACCCTGACTGTTATACTGAGGTTGGAAGCAGCCCGGCATGTTCTGGTTCAGAGTAGTAAACTGGATGACAGTTGTAGACTGTGTGTGACTGTGTGACTAGCCTATGTAATAGGCTCAGCTGTGCAGTAGACTACTAGACTGTGTGTTGTAGACTGTGTCCCTGGATGACTGTGTAGTAGACTGTAGGGTTGGGCGGTATCCAGATTTTCATACTGTCATACCCTTTATGTACCTTACCAGGGTATACAGTATTACCGGAAGTGCACACAAGAGGCGCAATTTCAAAATAATTTATATTTTACTTATATTTTTTGGGGCGCACAAAACAGTTTAGGCAACAGGGATTTTGGTCCAGGAGGGGATTAAATGTGTCTGCTGTAACCAAGAAGTTTGATCTTGACATCTAGCCACTTAGCTAGCAAACCAAATGCATAGCTGGAGCCCTGAGCTGGATATCATTTATTTGACGTATCTTAGATTTCTTATAGTTATAAGCAATGTTCCCTCACGTTCTAACGTTCTACTGTGGCTATTTGATCATAATATAAGCCTACCGGAGTGGCCTACCATCAAAAACAATGGAGAAAAATGCATCCCATAACATTTTAACATGGAAATAGCTGTTCTATCATTCAGTATACAGTAGCAGCAAATGTGTGGTGTTCAATGTAGGCATACATCTCATGAGACTTTTGAAAAAAACATGCAGGGCTTGTCATTAACCTGTTTATCCAGGTGACTGAAAATGTGTTGTTTGATGCAAGAAACCACATTACAAAATTTAAAATGCATTATTATTCCCATACTATTATTACAGAGAATCAGACAAATGATGCTACCCTCTGCCTATTGGCTACTGTATCTCAAAATACAACACTGCCCCTTTAAGACACAAAAAAGCTCTTAACTTGACTCGCTTTTCAAAGATGGCTAGAAATGCACACATTTTGTGCTATTGTAGGAAGCAACCACTCCCCCATTGTTGACTAGAAATTAGCTATAACTGAGATAATAACTCACTAACTAGCAAAGAATATGAACACGTGCACAGGTGGCTACATGCAGCTCCCGCTTTGATCTCAAAACAAGTGCATCTACCATCTACTCACGACCGCTCATGCTGTAAACAGTCCAGTTCAAAGTGAATGGCAGATCCATATATGGCAATGGCTATTGCAGCTCTGATTGGTTATGGCGCACCGGTCTGTGTAGAGTACAGGCCTGAGTCGTGCCTGTCAATGCAATAGAATCCTACTCCAATGCACTCCACAAGAAAATATCTTGCAGTGTTAGTTTAGCATACTAAGTCTTGCATAGTTTGTTTTGTTTCGGTATGTTACATTGAAAGTGGCTAATATTGCGTTGATTCAAGCAAAATTCCCACAGTAGAGCGAAACGTTGATAGTGTTAAGTAAAAGGGGAGTTGAATCACGTGCTTCTCTGAGCGGGACGATATTTCTTCTGCACGGCAGTTGGAGGGGAGCTGCGCAGCTCAGAGAGAACATTGGTTATAAGCAGTGGTGTAGCACACGCCCCCGCAAGGCGTCTGTGCACACAACGGTTTTGAAATACCCCAGTAGTCGGTATAAAAGGGTATATCGCCCAAGCCAAGTAGATGGAGTAGTAGACTCAGGGCTCATCCCGGGGACGATAACAAATATGTCTGTGACGGTTCAAAACAGATAGAGACAGTTGCGGGACGATAGGCCAGAAAAATAAAAAATGCGTACAGATGTTTGTCTGTTTTCATTAAGATGCAAAAAGGTTTTTTCTTAAATTCAGTTTCTGTAATATAGACTGTCTTCATTAGTCTCAGAAATACACCAATTACTTTAAAAGCACTGCAAATGACCTAGACCCATGTTGGCATAACAAAACATTAAAAAATATATATATTTTACTTTTGGGACGGTTCAACTTCAGTTTGGAACAGCTGGAATTGCATTTCGGGACAGTACCGGGACGGTGAGGAAAAACGTTAGTCTGAAGCCCTGAGTAGACTGTGTACCTGGATGACTGTGTAATAGACTGTCTCTCTGGATGACGGTGTAGTAGATTGTGCAGTAGACTGTCTCTGGATGACTGTAGTAGGCTGTGTTTCTGGATGACTGTGCAGTAGACTGTCTTTCGATGAATGTGTAGTAGACTGTGTGTAGTAGACTGTGTCTCTGGATGACTGTGTAGTAGACTGTCTCTGGATGACTGTGTAGTAGACTGTCTCTGGATGACTGTGTAGTAGACTGTGTAGTAGACTGTGTGTAGTAAACTGTGTCTCTAGATGACTGTGTGTAGTAGACGGTGTGTAGTAGACGGTGTGTAGTAGACGGTGTGTAGTAGACGGTGTGTAGTAGACGGTGTGTAGTAGACGGTGTGTAGTAGACGGTGTGTAGTAGACGGTGTCCGTGGATGACTGTGTAGTAGACGGTGTGTAGTAGACGGTGTGTAGTAGACGGTGTCCGTGGATGACTGTGTAGTAGACGGTGTGTAGTGGACTGTCTCTGGATGACTGTAGAGTAGACTGTGAAATGCTGAGGTCACTGTATGGTTTACCAGGAGGGATGTGGAACACAAACATATGTCTGAGGTTTGGTGAGAGCCGTGGGATTCACTCATGTGCCATCTTAGACCTCTATCATTATGGTTCCCACATTCACAGCCTCAAGTCTGACTGCCTCGCCAGGCTTTCAGTCCAGACTTTCAAGAATCAAATAGACTACAAAAGCTGAGTGGACAGTGTGTGGATGTGCTTTTGCAAAGATGTAGCTTGATGTACAAGACAGATGTTGGATCGTCAACATTCCTATTGCTTTTCCCTCCAAGGGGTTAGCATCATTTCCCCTCAACCTGTGACCATTTAGGCAAAACCTTCCAATTCGCAAACCATTTGAGTCAGTCAGTTCCTGGTCACCTCCCAGGTTTACAGTCCACTATTCTCCTCTACTCCGTCTCCAGCACTGGCACAGCAAATCAGATTACAGCCTAGCCCCAACCAGCTTGCAGAGCAAGCTATGAACTCCATACTCCCGCCACCAGGGACAATGACATCACAGTCCAACAGCCACACAGAGAGCCAGAGTGGAGACCTCATGATCCTCAATGATAGACCAATAACACACACATTAAAACGGGAGAAGCCTGGAAAATGACATTTTACTAATACCACAGAGTGCAATTCAGCACACAGAACCATTCTACAGAAAGCCAAAGCCGAGTAGTAACCATTTCATGGCGGCATCTGCTAATAGGCTTCACCAGAGTTGTTATTGTCCTTAGTGTGGTATTTGTTTATTAGTGTACAGGTGTTTGTAGTATTTCAGCAGTTTAGATGTAGCCATGTCAGAGGACTCTCTGAGAAGGGGAGTAGTAAGGGACAGGATGGTGCTCCTCTATTACTTATTGACTTTGTACTGGAACTTAGATGGCCTAAGTTAGCTTATTGCCATGCTCAAATGCACAGAAGCTTTTAACATGTATTTCAAAATATCCTCATGGGTGTCAGCAAAGTCTGATATGAACCCTACCCCTCTTTGGTTGTCCTTCTGATGTACACAGAGAGACACACAGACAGACACACACACACCGTTGCCGAGTTTGTGAGTGTAATTAGATTTGATTAGATTTAGAAACATGTCCTAAAATCACGCAACACAGAACCACTCTGTTAAGTTCTTCAGGGAACAACAAGGAAAGTCGATCACGTCTCCAACATAGACAGAATACCACGGGCAAACTCCATCCCACCTGACTAAATTACTTTATTCTACACTATTATTACCGACAGTTTTTGTTTTTGTGACAGCTCTAGTTTTACTGCTAGTTGTATTATTACTACAGTGTTGAGGCAGCTCACAAGGAAGCATTTGACTACACCGTTTATGCTGTATCCTGTGCATATAACGAATAAGCGTTGATTTGAACTTGTGTAACAAAGGTACCCAAAAACAACATCAAAACAGAAGAAAACATTTCTAACAACAGTCTAATTGCCATAGTGATCGGCGGCACCACCCAAACCCTTCAGTGTTAAGATTGGACTTGACCTTGGAGCTAACGGTGTGTGCAACAGCTCCTGCTCACTGACCCTAGGGACAAAGGCTACGTCCTCTAAAAATACATTCCTTCTGGTGTGGTCAAGTTCAGCATGCCATAGGCACATTGAACAACTTTGTTAGTTGTTGTGTTTGAAAGGCTTCAATATGTGCATGTAAATAACAGTCTATTTGTAGGTATACATGCTGAAGCCATGTGTAATGGCGTTAAGAATGTGCCGTAACCTCACTCCACAACTAGCTTGAAATGTTGCAGATGGAGATATCCAATCGGTACCTTTGTATGGCTCAAATCGGTACCTTTGTCTGGCTCAAATCGGTTTGCACGTTGTCAAGGAGGGCAGTCACGTGTGTTGCGAAGCAGAGGATCACAGGTTCGAGCTCAGTATGGGCCTGACGACTCATACTAAATTGTTCCGCTGCACTGTGATTAGCTATATACCTTAGTCAGAGACTGCAATCATTGAAGTCGTTTGTGGTGACGAGGGGCGTTGTACCAAACAAAGTAATCAGCGATTGGATCGTCTCTAACCAATCAGTGTATCAAAGCCAACGACTAATTTTTAAACAGCTGCTTTACCCACGTGTGTTCTGGCTCAACCCATCGTTTTCTGGACCAATCAGACGGCCCCGAATGTGTTCTCATTCGATGAAGGGTCGGGGAGGTACTCAGATCCAGACTCATTGCTGAGAAGGAACGAAGGTCCGTGGGCATGACGTAGCATTTGGCCGGAGCAAGGTGTCTGGGTAGCCAGGCAAGTGCAGTCGGACCGTGTAGGAAGGTAAGCTGTTAGCAGCACACTGACCCCCGCTACACGTCCCTCTCGTATGGCCATATCCCTATGAGTGTAAAACGGCTTTGTTGTGTATTTGTGTAGGCATGTTTGAGAGGGACTTGTGTGTGTGTGTGTGAGCCTACTTCCTGAAGAGCTGTCAACAGGGGAATGTGGGAGGTCTGTTCTGGCAGGAAAATTGAGGTCAGCAGCAAACGACTAGCCTAATGTTAATTACAGATGAGATGTGTCAAGTGCTGTTTGAGTGCAAAGTCCCTCTCATCTGAAACTACATGTGTGTTGAGTGGTAATCTAGTATGCTTCCATTTGACTATGGAAATGCTCCATGTATTTGAGGTCCAGGGCTATGCATAGCTAGAAAAAGTGTGTGTGTGTGTGTGTGTGTGTGTGTGTGTGTGTATGTGTCATATTCTTCTGAGTGAGTCTTTGAATTGGGAAAACCTGCTTAGCGAGCTGCTTTCATTCGTGCTTGTTTTGTGTCTTTATCTGAAGGGTGATCTCACACACTGCTGATGTGGGAGACAGAGACAGGACCAGCCTGTTAAAGAGGGCTGTGGGTTAGAGCGCACAACACAGACAGGCAAGGAGAGATTGTGAATTTCTACTGTTCAATAGAAAACATCATCAAATGGGTGAGAAAGCAGAAGCACTAAGTGGAAATTATGAGTTGCTTATTTCTGCAATAAGCTGTACGAGTCAACACAATTCTATAGTAGTGAAATTATTTTTAATGCCTATTTCTTGCTGACAAAGATTATTTTTGTTTAAAAACCGACTAGAGCAGCGAGATATAGGCTAAGCAGAAAATAGGAAATGATGACAGAGACTAGAGTGATGTTTTGCCCATAACCCCACAGGGTCAGGTACACACCTGCTGTTTCTACATCTGCATCATACACCCATCCTATTAATAGTCTCCTCAGAGCCAATACTAAACTGGGTTAGTGAGTGAGAGGGACAGTCAGTGCATTATAAATGAACTAAACTGGTGCAGCTCATGTATAGAGTACACATTTTCATTAATTAGCCTAACAGGAGGAAAGTATTAGGCCCAAGGCTATTATGTGCAACACAAAAGTATAGGCTGTAGCCTAGCGATAGACTGCCATATTGTAGGTTGTGATAGTCCCGCTGCCGATTTCCAGGTGTGGCATGGAAGTTATAAATAGACCAGGGGGAGACAAGCCTACACCTGGGTCTCCCTTTGCAACAAGGGCAAAACACCAGTTAGCCCAAGATGTACTCTTAAGAAGCCTACCGTTACTCCTTAAGGTCCAATGATCTTAAATTATTTTCAGAGCTAGACTGGCTCTGGCAGCCAAAACAGCCAGATACTCCACCTAAACGTGAATCGAATCTCAATTGTGATACGGTTCTAGAAACATAAAGCCATTTACTTTCATGTCACACCAATATAAATTTCACTATGCAAAATATACACTTACTGTACAATGTTTTAACAGGCTTTATCACAGTTGCAGCCGACAGTATTTTTCAGTGACATGTTTCTGGCAGCCGTCTTCCGTCTACACACAGTTGGATGCATACTTTCGATAAATCCAATGTATGCACCACACAGAACGCACTGCAACTGCCTCTGCAACGCAATGCTGCAGGGCAAACGCAGTGGTCCATTGGAAATGAATGTACTTCTTGTGTACCAAAATGCAATGACACTGTCGGTGTGATCGAGGCGTTAACGTTTAGACCGAGCGTCAGGGATTTTAACAAAACTCTCCCGTACAGAAGACACCATCCTCCAATGACTTGTGTAATGTAATTGAACGGAGTCGTTCAAGGGCTAAACACCAGTGTGACGCAACACAAAATACCCTTTTCTCCAGTTTCCACTACACCCACCTATTCCCTCTGTACTAAACTCACCCACTATAAACGAGTTCTTTGGACCCCACAAAACTATACAGTATATTTACACAGGATACATTGCCTAACTACCGGAAATATTTTTTGTTTTTACTGGCCGGCACGGTAGTGACACTGAGCAACGGGTATAGAAATTATACATAACAGCAGGTCCTATGCAAACACCATTGGTAAACCAATGTTGTTGACATCTTTGTGGCACCCCATCTTGCCAAGTGGAGCATCATCTTCACAGACCACAGCAAGTGCAGAGGAAGTGGATAAAAGGAGGACAAGCAGCCTAATTTTCAACAAAATGTTTTTCACTTACCTCAATTCTACAGACTACACTCCATACAGATTATGCTCAACATAGCCTCAGACTGAAACAAGCAGATACTGTAGCTAGTTGTGTTCTGTTGTTGTGTAATGTCATGTCACCTAGAGAGTTATAAATTGCATACATCTTACATGGAAAACAATTCAGTGTGTACTGGGAACTGTCTACAATACACAAATAATTAAGTTATCAATCTAATCTACTGATCAGTCGACTGAAGTAGCCTGGTTTAATTTCCGTGTTCGGCCCTGCTGACTGCTTACAACCGCTGACACTTGCAGGAGCAAGTTGCCCCAAAACGCTAGATAGCAAAGTTATTTGGTCCATATTTATTGAATTTAGTTTAATTTCCTTACATAAATAGATACTACTGTGTAAGAGATTTCTGCTCCTAGACCACAGTGCCTCCAGGCAACTTTTCACGATATCCTTTGAAACATTTGTTATTCAGCCTGGCTTGCCACGCAAACGTCGCATCTAACATCAACATTTCATTCCTCCTTTTTCATTTTGTTTTGTTTGCTTACGCCAAGTGCGTAAATGTTGTTTGAGTATGTCACCAAATACCCGTTTAGGAGCACGAATCATCTCACAACTACCAACTGGTTATCTAACTAGCGAAATGCCTTCCTAAAAGCTGACCCCAGGGAGATTTTACAAATTCAGTTGAGTGAGCTAAACCACAAATATGATAGCAGTCTAGCTAACGTTATCTTTGAGCACCACCAACCTGCCAACGAAATTTTCCAAGACCGAGCTTTTTCCAGCACTCTGCCCACCGACCACAGCAATTTGCGGTAGGTCCAAGTTACAACTCTGGCCGATGGAACTGAAAGCGTCCTGGAGTTTGTTGATAAGGGGGATCAAATCTTCCATCCCCCGGTTCCCCATGGTTTCGTTGGATCGGCTCCCCTCTAACGTTAGCCTACTACGTTACTAGTTAGCAAGGGGCTCGGGTTACTCCGAAGTGTTGAATTCCACCTTTCAAGCCGCCCTGTCTTCACTCTGTCAAATGAAAATATGCTGTTTACAATTGTGTAACGCCCAATTTAGTGGAATTACAATAACGTGTTCTTATAAACACGAAAAATACTCAAAGTCAACCAAACGAAATGGGTAGAAAACTCACAAAACAAAACTTCCACCATCCGGTCAGGCAAATCGACATCCGACCTAACCGGTGATTAGGCTACCGCCTCCTGTCAATTAAATAATTGGTCAATCTCACTGCTCGTCTCTAATCACTCTCCTTTCATTGGCTAGTTGTTTTAAACGTAAAAGGGGTGTGTTCACCCATGGGCATCGCTTCAATGGGCAAATTAAGTGTCAATCACAATCATATTTACGCCCACTAAAAATATAACACTTTATGATACAATTATTAAATGACAACACATGCAACGATAGCTTCTACGAGTTTGCTGTCAATATTATTGTAATGAAGACATATTTTTGGCAACGCAATGCAAATATTAGATTACTGTAGTTCCGACAAGTCACGTGCTTGTCGTCGTCATCTGTGTGCAACAACATGGCTGCGTCCATAGCCAGAGGAGCTGCAACGAGCAGCCTTGAAACAGGCATGGTTGTCAAGAAAGCTGTTTCCATCGTTGCTCCGCTTGCTCTCCGAATCATCGCCGAATGTCCAGTGACCAAAGCGAGGGCTTGTGATCTCACACTTCCTCACTGTATGGTCAGCACCCCAGTGTTCATGCCTGTGGGCACACAAGGCACGATGAAGGGAATCACTGTGGACCAACTCGATGATCTGGGATGTCAGATTTGTCTTGGCAACACATACCACTTGGGTATGAGGCCGGTAAGTGTAGCCCAATAATGCAAGAAAGGAGCCTAACGTTACTCCTTATAGTCCAAGGACCTTACATGTTTTGTTTAAAGGGGCAATCAGCAGATGCTACATCCATTTTTGGATTTATACATTAATGATATGTACCCATTGATTCTTGAAGAATATAATTTCTAAATGCCTCATGAGATTAGTTCAACTGTCATACCCCAACAGATCTAAAATATAACTTTATTTTACTCCAATGTTTGTAAACAAAGTAAATGTAAACAAACACAGTATAGCCTCAAAACATGGTTCAAGCTATAATTATGATATCATGGATGGTCAGTCCTTACATCCATAGCTCTGTCTATGAATTTGAGAATGGTTACATATCTCCAGCCCCATCCCTCAGCTTTTTAGTGAAACAGTGGTGGAGAGGGGCTTTGTTATTGTTTCAACTGCTGAAATCCAAAACAGCCAAATACTCCCATTTAAACGTTAATCGATTCTCAATTGCAGTACGGTTCTAGAAGCTTAAACCCCTCTACTTTCTTATCACATCAAAATAATTTCACAAATGCAAAATGCACACTTACTGTACTTTGTTTTCAGTGACAAAAAGCTGTAAAGCTGTGTATAACCCTATAAAGCTGTGTATCAATTTAACCTTTAGTTTTTTGAAAATTATTTATTGCTGATATGGAAGATATAAGGTCTTTATGCTTCCAAAACCGTACCGCAAGCGATGCATGTTAATGTTCAGACTGAGCATCAGGGCTCTTAACAAAACTCCCCTGTATAGAAGACACCTTCGTCCAATAACTCTTATGTGTAATGTAATGGAACTGAGAGTCATTATCAAGGGCTACATTAAGTGATGCTAGGGCTATTCACATTGTGTATCAAAGATGATTGACCATGTAGACAGCTCTTTGTTGTCAGTGTCTGGTGTGCTGCAGACAGTGAGGATGGTGTTGTCTGTCTGTCCCATGACAGGGTCCTGAGCTGATTGAGAAAGCAAATGGCCTGCATGGCTTCATGAACTGGAAAAGAAACCTTTTGACTGTGAGTATCAGCTAATGTGTTGACTGTGTGAAATGTCTGCTTTCCTCTATTGAACCCCTTAAAGGAAAACTCCACCCAAAAACTATATTTTGGTATTTGTTTCCTTAGTCCATTGTTGACATAGCTCTAAATGTTTTGCTTGTCAGCACACAAGTTTTCAAGATATGTGACTTTCAAAATACAGAAATCATCCCTGTATGATGCATTTTGCATCATGCAAAATACATAATAGAGAGATTATTTCTGTATTTTGAAAGTCACATATCTTGAAAACTTGAGTGCTGACAATGGACTATTGAAACAATTACCAAAATATAGTTTTTGGTTGGAATGTCCATTAACCTGCACCATTTCTACGCAGGATAGTGGGGGCTTTCAGATGGTGTCTCTTGTTGAACTATCTGAGGTTACTGAGGAGGGGGTCAAGTTCAAGTCTCCTTACGATGGGAAGGAGATCCTTCTGAGTCCTGAGCAGTCAATCGCCATACAGAACAGTCTGGGTGAGAAACACAATCCAGTCTCATTCATAGAATATCCACTCTCAATTAATCAGTCCGCAAAGTAAAGCCACTATACTTCAGGTAGTACTCCTGTTCTTAATTTTAATATCGCACCAAATCCTGTTTTGTCCAGGGTCAGACATCATGATGCAGTTGGATGACGTGGTCAGCAGTACAGTGACTGGGCCGCGGGTGGAGGAGGCTACGTGGAGATCGATTCGCTGGCTGGACCGCTGCATCGCGGCCAATAAGAATCCAGACAGACAGAGCCTGTTTGCTATCATCCAGGGGGGCCTGAACGCAGAGCTACGCAAGGCCTGTCTAGACGGTAAGATGTTCCCCCCTGTTCCATCTATGTCCTTCCATGACTGACCTGCCTCAAAGCTATTCAGCACAGCAAATGACTCATGTCAATTAGCTAATTAGTTTAACTTCTTCTTTTAGAAATACAGTGGAAAAGAGATAATGAAAAATACATGATCTGTGCAGATGCTGATACCAATGCCTTAAAATATGCATTTGCGTATTTCCAAAGGATACATTTTGTTTCTATTTTTCTGTTCCTGTGCTTTTTACAGAAATGACAAAACGTGATGTTCCTGGCTTTGCTATCGGTGGGCTGAGCGGAGGTGAGGAGAAGGATGATTTCTGGAGGATGGTGACACTCAGCACAGACCACCTGCCTCGGGAGAAGCCTCGCTACCTCATGGGGGTTGGGTATGGCTGCCTTATGTTGTAACAGCACATATCCATGCATAAATGACATGAGTTGCAAATGTTTTGTTGTGCCATACAGATATTTGTATGTATGTGATTCATGTGTTATTGCTGTGGGTTACAGTTATGCAGTGGACCTGGTGGTGTGTGTTGCTCTGGGTTGTGACATGTTTGACTGTGTCTTCCCTACCCGCACTGCAGTAAGTATTCCATTCTCTTACATATTATGAGTCACCTACTCTCTATTCATTTACTGCAAAATAAGTATTCTTGTCACAAGTGCTGAGAAACCCAATAGCTTCTTTTGTCATTTAGTCCATAGCAGTACTACTTTCTTTATAATGATTATATTTATGATGATGATGATAATGAAGTGATCTTCCTCCTTTCATCCCAGAGGTTTGGCTCAGCCCTGGTCCCGTGGGGATCTCTGACGATTACCAAGAAGCAGTTTGCCAAGGACCTCCAGCCCATAGACCCAGACTGCCAGTGCCCCACCTGCAGGAGGTAAAGGCATATTAACCCTGGTACACTGGGGGTCAGAATACAGAGGGCTGTGGGATGGTTGAAGGAATGGAGTTTGTAGGGGTTAGGGAAACTGGGTTACAAATCTCAATTCTCTTCAATGGATGTTTTTAGTTGTAGGCAGAATGATTCTGAGGATTGTTTTCTCATACAGTATTGGTTTTATTTTGCTCCCCAATGATTCCAGGCACAGTCGGGCCTATCTGCATGCTCTGTTCAAGAGTGACACCGCAGCCATGCATCACATTACCATCCACAACATCTCCTACCAGGTCTTTGTTTCTATAATGGTTAATAGTTTCCTTTAGTTACTATTTGGCATAGATTATATAATAACCTTATCCTCTGTCTTTGCGTCCAGCTCACTCTGATGCGGTCGGTGAGACAGAGCATCATAGAGGGTCACTTCCCAGACTTTGTGAGGACGTTCATGAAGAGAATGTTCCCCTCTCCTGAACAGTACCCAGGCTGGGCGGTGGACGCTCTAGGAACGGTCAACATCACATTGAATTAAACTGGTAAACTCCTTCCTTTACACAGACTGGGACTTCCTCTGCAATGGCCAATAAGACCTTTTATATGAGAAATCAGATCTCCTTTTTAAGAAAACATTTTTTTCTACTCTTATGCTTCAATTGGGTAATTGCTTCTGCCTGTATATTCTGTCAGCCTTATTAGTGAACGGTTCAATGATGTTGATGTGCCTGAATATTTTACTGTCTTGATGATTTAATTACGTTCATGTTTTGTTACAGTAAGGTTATAGGTTTTTTTGTCATTTATATGCTAAACAGTCTGTTGAAAGTTATGAATTTACATTGTACAGCTTTCAGCTCCTGTCAGACATACAGTACTTCTGTGACATCCAGTTTTCACTCTGCAGACCTTTTCAGTGTATGATAATGTAGGAGTGGAGTAGTGTTGTTGAAATCCAGGAACTGTCTCCTCTGATATATTCAGACACTTTTAGTTGTTACCATGGCTACAGACCAGCGGCCCACCATCTTTAAATTCCATGCATGACTTCTAACACAGAAATGTGGTCATAAACTACGAATTATAGAGCATTTCTGAACATTTCCTAGGGCTTCTTATCGACCTTTACCAGCAGGAGAAAGCGAATACATTTCTATAATTGAGTTCTGTTTTGTTGCGCAAGTGATGAGGACACAGGAACCCAAGTTTGTGTGATTTTGACTTTGGGCCACTAGAGGGCAAAAATATACTAAACCTGATGAAAATGCACGTGAGCCAGATTATGCCATCTGTTTATTTGACATGCTGGAGAAGTTTAATAGGAGGGAATGGGAATAATACCCACCAAGCTTGGTTCAAAAGCAGAGAAGTAGAGCATGTATGGTTTAGTCAGATTTGCATGCTGAGGGCAGACAGAGTAGTGGCAAACCAGTTCTCTAGGAAGTGGTTTTGAGGATTTCCTGTGTCTCCCAAGTGCTACTTTCTCAAACACAAGATGACACCCAATACAATGAATTCCAGCTGTCAAGACAGTCGAGGACAGAGAATAATAGGGTGTCATAATCTGCCATTGAAGCAAACCAGGATCAAAGACACCTGGGAAAACAATAGCCATGTTCTTTTTCTTTGCTTCCAATGTTTAGGTTTTTGTTCCGGTTCCTGTTTTTCTATCTATAGTTTTAGAAATTGAGGTCATTTCCATTTCAGTTTTTCATTGTAAGACATCTAATAAAAGCTTTAACAGGCTACATTGCAGTTGTAAAAGCACCTGTTGCCTCTAGTTGAGAGACAAGATCTTTAAATAAAGCCACCCTTTATAGGCTACAGAGTTTATAAATGGTTTGTAATTGTTAATACCTGTCAGTTATTTCTTTATAATGCTAAACATATAATAATAATAAACATGTAATAGTAATAAACAAGTTATCCTTTAATGAATCATCACTGTTGACAATCACATGTTTAGCTAATTCTGTGCGTGTCACTTGAATTAGATTATTTTATGGGATATTGTATGCCTATTGGATAAATAGGAAAGAAATTAAAGATGATTCGTTTCTCTAAGAACATTGCCTTTATCTGCACAGTTGCACAGTTCTTTATCTTGCACAGTTGCCTGCACAACAATTGGCAAGCCATGCAGAATCGACCAAGTGTGAAAAAATACAATTTAACTATTTCTTAATGTGCCTTGAGTAAAAACGAACTTCCAGGGGTGTCTAACTCATTTTGCCCCAGGGGCTGCATTCGGTCTTCAACAAGGTCAGGAGGGCCCAAAATGTGTTATATTTCCTTGTAGTCAAAATGTGCAAAAGAAATTGTCTACTATCCATCGTTTTGGGAATGTTCTATGCTCTCTGAATGTTTGGGGATTAGCCTATTAGCGAGCTGGACAGTGAAGAAATTGTATGAATGTAGGTCCATTGACTGCACAGTGATGATTAGCGAGCTGGACAGTCAATAAACTGTATGAATATAGGTCCATTATCATTTCTACACAGTTTTGATTTGGTTTTAGTCATTTGAAAGTATATCGATATATATATATATATTTTTTACTCGAACCACCTCACGGGACTGATCCATATGTTGCCTGTATGTTTGATACCCCTGACATAATCTGTGGCATCATGCAACGACTAAAAATACCCCAAAATGAGAAATTATGTCCTTAAATTGATTAACATAATATCGCATATGACTCATAAATGGTTTATTGACCTTATATGAACAAGAATTAGAACATGTCCTGAATAAATGAAAAAAATAAACCAGGCTTCTTCAATAAAACGACAACACACCACTTTAAAGCTCATGCAAATATGACTAGCTTGTTCAGTATTTCAAATGTGCCCTGCAGGGATTTGGGTTTGTAACCTACTGCTCGTAGACTCAGAGCATGTAATTGTTCGAGCAAGTGGATCTGCTTTCGCTGCGTCCTAAAGGAGCCAGCGGATGTTCAAATAGACAACCAGTTGCTCGCCAGCCTGTCACGCCAAAAGTACTCACTTTCATGTCACCGCAGAGCATCCTCGACCTGTTGCATTGGAATAAGAAAATTATTACATTGTGGCAGTAACACATTTGCTACATTTTAGGGTGCTCATACAGGTATGTGTTATTTGGAAGTTGAATAACAAAATAATAGTTAATTTTGATAAGCTCCTCTAGAGGCGTCTCTGCTTGTTCGCATCTCCATCTCTGGCATTGTGCACTGGTGGGTTCGGCGCTCAGGAGGGGACCATGGTAGTGGTAGAGCTGGAGAAGGAGGTGCTCCCGCTGCCTCCACGGTACCGGTTCCGAGACCTGTTGCTGGGTGACTGGCAGGCGGATGACAGGTAGGAAACCTATTCAAACTTGTTTATTCAGAAGAAACCTGTGTTGACGCACATAAACGCACAACAATCTAGCCTACCCATGATAGCATGTTATTGCTCACAAGTTAAATTAATCCTAATTTTCAGTCCATCACTTAGCTAAGAAATTCATCTTTGCGTTGCCATCGCAACTAAAAAACAGAATATAGGCTACTGTAATATTGTCATTTTTATTGATCTGGCTCTACTGATGGCGCTGTGAGAGAGGATAGGCTACTACGAGGCACTGTGCAGCAGCAGCAACAGGTTTCATAATGGAAAATACTGAACTAAATGCACAGACTACATGTTAAATATTGTGTGTGCGTGTGTTGCATACATTACGTTTTTTCACCTATGCATCTATACTCCTGTCCATGCGTGGAAGTCAGGCATGCCAAATCCATTTTAATATCTATAATTATGAACACACATTAGGGAAAGTGTTAATAATTAGGTAATAATGTGAGCCTCTGGCAGCCATTCATTTAGTCATTATACCACCTATCTATTATTTATCAAGCCATAGATTGGGTTGACTTATTATGCTCCCTTCTGTTAACCTGGCTAGGTATGGTCAGGGTTGTTCGAAAAGCAGAACACAGAAGGCTCGATATACACTGAACAAAAATATAAACGCAACATGTAAACTGTTGAGCTGAAATAAAAGATCCCAGAAATGTTCCACATGCATAAAAAATGTATTTCTCTCATATTGTGTGCAAAAATGTGTTTACATGCCTCTTAGTGAGCATTTCTCATTTGCCAAGATAATTCATCCACCTGACAGATGTGGCATATCAAAAAGCTGATTAAATAGCATGATCATTACACAGGTGCACCTTGTGCTGGGGACAATAAAAGACCACTCTAAAATGTGCAGTTTTGTCACACAACACAATGCCACATATATCTCAAGTTTTGAGGGAGTGTGCAATTGGCATGCTGACTGCAGGAATGTCCAACAGAGCTGTTGCCAGATAATTGAATGTTCATATCTTGACCATCAGTCGCCGCCAATGTCGTTTTAGAGAATTTGGCAGTACATCCAACTGGCCTCACAACCGCAGACCACGTGTAACCACGCCAGCCCAGGACCACATCCTGCTTCTTCACCTGTGGGATTGTCTGAGGAGGGGGAGGTGGGGGTGCTGAGGAGTATTTCTGTCTGTAATAAAGCCCTTTTGTGGGGAAAAACTCACTCTGATTGGCTGGGCCTGGCTCCCCAGTGGGTGGACCTGGCTCCCAAGTGGGTGGGCCTATGCCCTCCCAGGCCCACCCATGGCTGCGCCGCTGCCCAGTCATGTGAAATCCATAGATTAGGGCCTAATGAATTTATTTCAATTGACTGATTTCCTTCTATGTACTGTAACTCAGTAAAATCTTTGAAATTGTTGTATGTTGCGTTTATATTTTTGTTCAGTATAAAAAGGGTTGAAGAAAGCTTCCATTTAAACAACGTTTTCCAATACTACAGTGTAAGGTTCTGGTTTATTTTCTTAGTTCACCTTGTGTTCTTGAACGTAGCCCTGTTTCTTTGTGTTCTTGAACGTAGCCCTGTCTTTCATTTTTGTTCATTGATTTCACCTGTGTTAGTTACTCACCTGGTCTCATCAGCTCCTTATTTAGTTCAGTTCTTTCTGTTTATGCCTTGTGAGGTATTGTTCGTTTTGACTCTACTAAGCATTTTCCTAGCTCGTTTGTGAGAACCAGTTATAGCCTTCAGTCCTAGTTTTGATTCTCCTGCCTGTTTGCCTACCTGTGTATGACCATTGCCTGCCTGTGACCACGATTCCTGCCTTCTGTGAAGGTGAAATAAACACCTGCCGCACTCTGCACGTGAATCAACACCTTTTTCTCCCTGAGTATTCATTACATACAGAGGCAGTAATACTACGGTTGAATGGCCCTTGTTGCAAAAATAAATGCTATAACATTACTGAAACAACATATGAGATACGTCACAAATGGGGTGGTCCAATCGTATTTGTCTCTCAGACTGAAAAGGACCCTCACTTACAATACTGTTATTTCACATGATCTCCCGAAGGCCTTATTGCTCAGTGTGAAGTACAGGCCTTGTGGTCTGTGCATGGTCATCCTCTCACTAGTAGCCTCTTGTAATGTGTTAGCTATTGCCTAGGGACCATGTGATAAAGCGAGAGTACAGTGTAACCTCACTCAGATGGGGAGAAAGATAAATCCTGGTTACGGTTCAGTGGTGAAAGCTAAGGTTGTCTTTGGCACAGTGAGACACTTTCCCTTGTTCGAAATGCAGTTAGAATGTGATCTACATAGATATCTGTCCATCCAACCCCTAGAAAGAGTAGAACATCTGTCTTCCTGGTATTAACTAAAACACTGTAACCAAATGTCTGAGGAGGATGGAAAATGCATGTGACAGAAACAAAGTGGACATTTAGTGGGGAACATGGGGGCCATAAATATTGGGACTGTGAGCATCCAGGAACATTGAGCAGATGTGCTTCAACTGCTGCTCCCAGAGAGAACACATTGCTGGACTACTCATGTATAATGTATTCCCTGCTGTAGTGTTTTGGAGATGGCTGGGGGCTCATCACTCCAAAGGCTTCAGCAGGCACATTGCTGCTCCAAGTGACACTGTGGGATCTCTTCATGCACACACACACACACACACACACACACACACACACACACACACACACACACACACACACACACACACACACACACACACACACACACACACACACACACACACACACACACACACACACACTCTCTCTAACTCAGGCATGTCACACACACACCTACTCTAATCACACACCCAGCAGTTGGAACTGAGTGCCACTCCTCTTCAATGGGACTGGGTTTCAATAAGAGAAAAGTGACAAAATGATGTTTGAAGCTGGTGCGGTGACAGGAATGTAAGTGTGTGTGTGTGTGTGTGAGGTCATGTGAGAGAGAGTTAGTGAGAAAAAGAGTGAGAGAAAGACAGAGACCGAATGAAAGCAAGAAGGAGGGATGCAGGGCATTTTATCCTATCCTGATTCATGGTGTTGATCCCATTGGCTGTGGGAGTATTACCAGGTAAAATATGGACTCGGTGCAGAAGAGAGTCGGCTGATTAATGGTGACAGACAGCTTAATTCCCAGGCTGAATCACAGACAGTTTGTCCCGCATGTCACAATGTTCGCTCTATTAATCAAGGCTTCAACACTATCCCACTTACACAGACACACACACACACACACACACACACACACACACACACACACACACACACACACACACACACACACAATATATACTCACATGTACATACTCTCTCTCACACACACACACACACACACACACACACACAAACAAACAAACACGTACATACTCACACATGCTCACATACGGATCCTCACACACCTGCTTACATACGCACGCACAAACAAACCGATCCCATGGCATAGTGTTTATGAACTGACACGCAAAACGACACCGGATTCAAAAATTTGAATCTTTCAATTTAAATTATTATATAAAATTCTTGCTACCAATAGAATGTTATTTATATGGGGGATACAATCTTCCCAGCTCTGCAGATTTTGCTGTGAAGAGACAGAATCATTAGATCATTTGTTTTGGTTCTGTCCATTTGTAGCTTGTTTTTGGACACAGGTCCAGGAATGGCTAAAGGATTGCAATATTTACCTGGAACTAACCTTGCAGATAGCATTACTGGGTGATCTGAAAAGTCATAGTCAATCAATCAATAATATAATAATACTTTTAGCAAAAATGTTTATTTTTAATTCACAATCTGTAGAAGCAATGAGAATAGAAAGGTTCAGAACTTTTGTAAAACATCACAGTACGGTTGAAATATATATGGCAAATAGAAATCCTATATGGATGGTGTTAAGAGATAGATGGGAGGTATTGAATAGAGTTGAAGGATGGGACTAATAACAAATAACAACAAATAATAACAAAGATAGCTAATAATGTAAGCATACTGTGTCCATAATAAGTATATAGGTTGTATGTTGGGAGCTTTTGGGAAAGAGCACAGTTAGAAAGATATGGCATATAGAAGCAAACCGGATGGACATCATGAAAATGATCGGAGAGGTTGAGAGTACAAGAAGTTCAGGAGCAAAAAAATAAATAATAATAATTTAAAAAATATATATATATATATAATAGAATTATTGTAAAATTAACTCTGTCCATAAGGTGTAGATAGTAAGTATAGACCGGAAGTAGAGGCCTGGGCATTGTTGTTCACTAATTTACTCCAAGTAGGGAAAGGATGGTGGGGTTGAAAAGTAATAAAGGGGAGTATATATATATTTAAAAAAATAAAAAAATAAAAAAATAAAAAAACATGGGGGATTGGAAGTGATGCAGACAATTACATTGATAGAAGATACAATCTATCTGCAATATTAAGCTGATCCATTCCCCCCCCAAAAAAATTAAAAATAAAACGACAAAAATAAAATAAAAAAATTATAAAAATTGAAAAATGATAAAAAATGATAGAAAAAAAAAGAACACATACACTACCAGTCAAAAGTTTGGACACACCTACTCATTCAAAGGTTTTTCTTAATTTTTACTATTTTTTAAATTGTAGAATAATAGTGAAGAAATCAAAACTATGAAATAACACATATGGAATCATGTAGTAACCAGCAAATTGTTAAACAAATCAAAATATATTTTTTATTTGAGATTCTTCAAATAGCCACCCTTTGCCTTGATGCCAGCTTTGTACACTCTTGGCATTCTCTCAACCAGCTTCACCTGGAATGCTTTTCCAACCATCTTGAAGGAGTTCCCACATATGCTGAGCACCTGTTAGCTGCTTTTCCTTCACTCTGCCGTCCGACTCATCCCAAACCATCTCAATTGGGTTGAGGTCGGGGGATTGTGGAGGCCAGGTAATCTGATGCAGCACTCCATCACTCTCCTTCTTGGTAAAATAGCCCTAACACAGCCTGGAGGTGTGTTGGGTCAATGTCCTGTTAAAAAACAAATGAGAGTCCCACTAAGCCCAAACCAGATGGGATGGCTTATCACTGCAGAATGCTGTGGTAGCCATGCTGGTTAAGTATGCCTTGAATTCTAAATAAATCACAGACAGCGTCAGCAGCAAAGCACCCCCACACCATAACATCTCCCCCTCCATGCTTTACGGCGGGAAATACACATGCGGAGATCATCCGTTCACCCACACCGCGTCTCACAAAGACAAGGCAGTTGGAACCAAAAATCTCCAATTTGGACTCCAGACCAAAGGACAAATTTCCACCGGTCTAATGTCCATTGCTCGTGTTTCTTGGTCCAAGCAGATCTCTTCTTCTTATTGGTGTCCTTTAGTAGTGGTTTCTTTGCAGGAATTAGACCATGAAGGCCTGATTCACACAGTCCCTTCTGAACAGTTGATGTTGAGATGTGTCTGTGACTTAAACTCTGTGAAGCATTTATTTGGGCTGCAATTTCTGAAGCTGGTAACTCTAATGAACCTATCCTCTGCAGCAGAGGTAACTCTGGGTCTTCCATTCCTGTGGCGGTCCCCATGAGAGCCAGTTTCATTATAGCGCTTGATGGTTTTTGCGACTGCACTTGAAGAAACTTTCAAAGTTCTCGAAATGTTCCGGATTGACTGACCTTCATGTCTTAAAGTAATGATGCACTGTAATTTCTCTTTGCTTATTTGAGCTGTTCTTGCCATAATATGGACTTGGTCTTTTACCAAATAGGGCTATCTTCTGTATACCCCCCCTACCTTATCACAACACAACTGATTGGCTCAAACGCATTAAGAAGGAAAGAAATTCCACAGATTAACTTTTAAGAAGGCACACCTGTTAATTGAAATGCATTCCAGGTGACTACCTCATGAAGCTGGTTGAGAGAATGCCAAGAGTGTGTAAAGCTGTCATTAAGGCAAAGGGTGACTATTTGAAGAATCTCAAATATAAAATATATTTTGATTTGTTTAACACTTTTTTGGTTACTACATGATTCCATATGTGTTATTTCATAGTTTTAATGTCTTCACTATTATTCTACAATGTAAAAAATAAAGAAAAACCCTTGAATGAGTAGGTGTGTTCAAACCTTTGACTGGTGGTGTTCATATCACACACTCACACACACACAGCCAGAGGATGTTCACACATCTACGTACATAGTCACACATGTTCATACGTCGAGGCAGACACGCTTGCACACATAAGATATCTTTTTTCACATACACACACATTGCACTCTGGGAAAACACACATTACTGAGCCCTTTAACTGTCTCTCCAATCCTTCCCCTATGGACCCTCTTCCCCCCTTCACTATTTCCTCAACACATAGTACCATGTCTCTGCTTTACCCTCCTTTACCTCCCTACCCTCCTTTAACTCCCTCCTCCTCTCTCCATGTTTGTTTTGATTGATGGAGTGCCTCATAGCGAACATTCCTGTAAGCCTCTCGTCTGGATTCTGAATTCTGAATTTAACTACTGCAGTGGTTTTATTGTATGGTTTATGCTGTGATATGCTAAACATATCAAGATTAATTTGCCAACTATCAGTGAACATTATTATTACAGACAGTACCTTCTGTCAGCAGATACGATACAAGTATTGTAAAGGTTCATCCTGAGCTGAAATGTAATGATCACCTTAAAAGACAAGGGTTTACAGCTTGAAGTAATCCAGGCTCTGTCGTAGCCGGCCGCGACCGGGAGACCCATGGGGCGGCGCACAATTGGCCCAGCGTCGTCCAGGGTATGGGAGGGAATGGCCGGCAGGGATGTAGCTCAGTTGGTAGAGCATGTCGTTTGCAACGCCAGGGTTGTGGGTTCGATTCCCACGGGGGGACAGTATGAAAAAAAAAAAAAAATAATAATAATGAATGCACTCACTAACTGTAAGTCGCTCTGGATAAGAGCGTCTGCTAAATGATGTAAATGTAAATGTAATGCTGTAAACTCTTGTTATTTTCTGGCGATTATTGCCTTTCAGCTCAGAGTGAACCTTTACGATTGCTCCCCTCGTTTCTTTGACCTATCATCAACATATAGGTCAGGTGAAGGGAGCTGGACTTTACATTTGAAGGATTGGCCTCATTGGTAGTTCGTTGTGAGCAGTTATGGAGTTGTCTAGTGACGAGGACATTTTTCTTTCATTAGTAAAGCAGTGATGGTCTTGAATCAAACACTTGATGGACCATTTGTGCACGACCCAGAGCTTAATATTTCATCAAATGTTTTTTTGATGGTTGTCTATACACAACAACCATCATGTCTGTACAGCCTTCATACTTGCTGCTCACTATGGTATGGCAATCTATTCAAGTGCCAATGTTTCGCTCCACCACCCACTTGTCAGTCTGAGGTTGGATGACACACACACGCGCACACAGACACACAGTTTATGACACACACAGAGGGACAGGCATCCCCCCCACAGCATGACTTGTTTGGCTGAATTGTTTAGAGTGGAATGAGACAGTCTCATCACAGCAGCCAGTCTCAGTGGGGCTTGGAGCCGAGTCTGGTATTATCATACAAATGAGAGCTTTTTGTCTTTAAGACAAAATCTCTTATTGACTGTCGCCTTCCTCCATCATCCCTCATTCAATCTCACCCGCCTCCTGGCTATTTTCTCTTCCAATGCTCCAGCTCCTTCTGGCCCTCTCTCCAAGGCTCAATGAAAGAACCGGAACATGATTAGTAGTCATTGTAACTACTAATTTTCATGGTCTGCTTCTCCCTAATCACTATGAGGTAGTGATCTATTGCTGCTCAATATCTAGATCTGAGATGGGTTTCACATCTTGTAAATGAGCTCATCTAATGTGATTCTCCGATAAGGAATCCAGCATTACAGAGAATTATGCAGCTCAATGGTTGATACGAGGGAGAGAAGAGTATAAAGAGAGTGATACAGCGATACAGATGGAGTCTGTGATCAGAGCTAAGGCAGGGAGAGAGGAGGTGGTGGAGGTGAGAGGGGCATTGTGGGTGTTGGAGTCCACAGAGCTCTAATGAGCTTCCTGATTGATGTGAAGAGTTTTGGGTAACCCTCCAACACCCCCAGTAAGTAAACATTAGCATCAAAGTAAACAAAAAATAAAAACAGTTTTAATGAGAATTAATTTGGTTGAGGTTTTTAATTGGCAGGCAGAAGCATCCACAATGTAGCTTATTTTAGCCCTGAAGCTTAGGCACAGTGGCCAGATAATGGTGACATCTCAGCCCTGACAAATGAAACAGTACCGGTGTCACTGACTTTTAGTTACAAAAATACCCCTCCAACAAGCTAATTAATAAGACCAAAGAGGAAAGAGCGGGCAGGCACCTGGGCTGAACGGAGGAGGCAGGCCTTCCTTCTCAGAACAAATTAGCAGGGAGGGAGAGCGCCTAGGCAGACAACTGGCCTGTCTGGTTGGTTGGTGTGTTCTTCTCTCAGCATGCAGTGGGGAATACTCTGGTTCATACTGTGTAATATTGGGTCTCCCTCTCTGCTAGGTACAATATACTGTAGCCATATCCCCTCTCTTAGTAGGAAAGCTGTGTGTCAGAACAGTGTGTATTGTACCTCACCTGGTCTCAGTGTAATGTATGAAATATGTTGATGTGTTCTCCTCTCCTCTCAACATCCATTGGGGAGTACTCTGTATCATAATAATACTGTATAATGCTGGGGCTGTCTCCATACTCTGAATCATAATATTGTATAATGCTGGGGCTGCCTCCATACTCTGAATCATAATAATACAGTATAATGCTGGGGCTGCCTCCATACCCTGAATCATAATAATACTGTATAATGCTGGGGCTGCCTCACTACTCTGAATCATAATACTGGAAAATGCTGGGGCTGCCTCCATACTCTGAATCATAATAATACAGTATAATGCTGGGGCTGCCTCCATACTCTGAATCATATTAATACTGTATAATGCTGGGGCTGCCTCCATACTCTGAATCATAATACTCTGTAATGCTGGGGCTGCCTCCATACTTGGTATCAAATCAAATCAAATCAAATGGTATTTGTCACATACTTGTGTTTAGCAGATGTTATTGCGGGTGTAGCGAAATGCTTGTGCTTCTAGCTCCGACAGTGCATTAATATCTAACAAGTAATATCTAACAATTTCACAACATATACCCAATACACACAAATCTAATTTAAGGAATGGAATTAAGAATATATACATATTTGGACGAGCAATGACAGAGTGGCATGGACTAAGATACAGTAGAATATTATAGAATACAGTATATAAATATGAGATGAGTAATGCAAGATATGTAAACATTATTAAAGTGACTAGTGTTCCATTTCATAATACTGTATAATGCTGGGGCTGCCTCCATACTCTGAATCATAATAATACTATAATGCTTGGGCTGCCTCCATACTCTGAATCATAATAATACTATAATGCTGGGGCTGCCTCCATACTCTGAATCATAATAATACTATAATGCTGGGGCTGCCTCCATACTCTGAATCATAATACTGTATAATGCTGAGGCTGCCTCCATACTCTGTATCATAATAAAACTGTATAATGCTGTGGCTGCCTTCATACTCTGAATCATAATAATACTGTATGATGCTGGGGCTGCCTCCATACTCTGAATCATAATAATACTATAATGCTGGGGCTGCCTCCATACTCTGTATCATAATAATACTGTATAATGCTGGGGCTGCCTCCATACTCTGAATCATAATAATACTGTATAATGCTGGGGCTGCCTCCATACTCTGAATCATAATACTGTATAATGCTGGGGCTGCCTCCATACTCTGTATCATAATAAAACTGTATAATGCTGTGGCTGCCTTCATACTCTGAATCATAATAATACTGTATAATGCTGGGGCTGCCTCCATACTCTGTATCATAATAATACTGTATAATGCTGGGGCTGCCTCCATACTCTGTATCATAATAATACTGTATAATGCTGGGGCTGCCTCCATACTCTGAATCATAATAATACTATAATGCTGGGGCTGCCTCCATACTCTGAATCATAATAATACTGTATAATGCTGGGGCTGCCTCCATACTCTGAATCATAATAATACTATAATGCTGGGGCTGCCTCCATACTCTGAATCATAATACTGTATAATGCTGGGGCTGCCTCCATACTCTGTATCATAATAAAACTGTATAATGCTGTGGCTGCCTTCATACTCTGAATCATAATAATACTGTATAATGCTGGGGCTGCCTCCATACTCTGAATCATAATAATACTGTATAATGCTGGGGCTGCCTCCATACTCTGAATCATAATAATACTGTATAATGCTGGGGCTGCCTCCATACTCTGAATCATAATACTGTATAATGCTGGGGCTGCCTCCATACTCTGTATCATAATAAAACTGTATACTGCTGTGGCTGCCTTCATACTCTGAATCATAATAATACTGTATAATGCTGGGGCTGCCTCACTACTCTGAATCATAATAATACTGTATAATGCTGGGGCTGCCTCCATACTCTGTATCATAATAATACTGTATAATGCTGGGGCTGCCTCCATACTCTGAATCATAATAATACTGTATAATGCTGGGGCTGCCTCCATACTCTGTATCATAATAATACTGTATAATGCTGGGGCTGCCTCCATACTCTGAATCATAATACTGTATAATGCTGGGGCTGCCTCCATACTCTGAATCATAATAATACTGTATAATGCTGGGGCTGCCTCCATACTCTGAATCATAATACTGTATAATGCTGGGGCTGCCTCCATACTCTGAATCATAATAATACTGTATAATGCTGGGGCTGCCTCCATACTCTGAATCATAATACTGTATAATGCTGGGGCTGCCTCCATACTCTGTATCATAATAATACTGTATAATGCTGGGGCTGCCTCCATACTCTGAATCATAATAATACTGTATAATGCTGGGGCTGCCTCCATACTCTGAATCATAATAATACTGTATAATGCTGGGGCTGCCTCCATACTCTGAATCATAATAATACTGTATAATGCTGGGGCTGCCTCCATACTCTGAATCATAATAATACTGTATAATGCTGGGGCTGCCTCCATACTCTGAATCATAATAATACTGTATAATGCTGGGGCTGCCTCCATACTCTGAATCATAATAATACTGTATAATGCTGGGGCTGCCTCCATACTCTGTATCATAATAATACTGTATAATGCTGGGGCTGCCTCCATACTCTGTATCATAATAATACTGTATAATGCTGGGGCTGCCTCCATACTCTGAATCATAATAATACTGTATAATGCTGGGGCTGCCTCCATACTCTGTATCATAATAATACTGTATAATGCTGGGGCTGCCTCCATACTCTGTATCATAATAATACTGTATAATGCTGGGGCTGCCTCCATACTCTGAATCATAATAATACTGTATAATGCTGGGGCTGCCTCCATACTCTGAATCATAATAATACTGTATAATGCTGGGGCTGCCTCCATACTCTGAATCATAATAATACTGTATAATGCTGGGGCTGCCTCCATACTCTGAATCATAATAATACTGTATAATGCTGGGGCTGCCTCCATACTCTCTATCATAATTAAGCAATAAGGCAGGAGCGTGTGTGATATATGGCTAATATACCATGGCTAAGGGAAGTTATTTCTCACGACGCAACATGGAGTGCCTGGATACAGCCATTAGCCGTGATATAATGGCCATATACCACAAACCCCTGAGGTGCCTTATTGCTATTATAAACTGGTTACCAATGTAATTAGATCAGTAAAAATAAATGTTTTGTCATACCCATGTTATGCAGTCTGATATGCCACGGCTTTCAGCCAATCAGCATTCAGGGCTCGAACCACCCAGTTTATAATACTGTATAATGCTGCATCTGCCTCCCTACTGTGTACAATATTGCTATATCCCCTCACGTGGTCTGAGTAAGAATGCTATGTATTAGAACATTGTGTACCTCACCTCTGGTCACAGTGTAATGTATAAAACCTCCCATTGTGCAGTGTTCCACTCCTAGCCTGAAGAGTGCTAAGTATGGTAATTGACTGCTAAGAGATAGTTATTATACGAGGGATCATTTGAAATTAACTTGTTGAATCCACAATGTGATAGCCCTTTACATTTTTTTATTTATCTTTATTTTGACAGGGAAGACATTGAGACCTAGGTCTCTTTTCCAAATGCGCCCTGTATAATACAATATAAAATACACATTAAACACAAAATATACAGTTGAAGTCGGAAGTTTACATGCACCTTAGCCAAATACATTTAAACTCAGTTTTTCACAATTCCTGACATTTAATCCTAGTTAAAATTCCCTGTTTTAGGTCAGTTAGGATCACCACTTTATTTTAAGAATGTGAAATGTCAGAATAATAGTAGAGAGAATGATTTATTTCAGCTTTTATTTCTTCATCACATTCCCAGTGGATTCAGAAGTTTACATACACTCAAATAGTATTTGGTAGCATTGCCTTTAAATTGTTTAACTTGGGTCAAACATTTCGGGTAGCCTTCCACAAGCTTCCCACAATAAGTTGGGTGAATTTTGGCCCAATCCTCCTGACAGAGCTGGTGTAACTGAGTCAGGTTTGTAGACCTCCTTGCTCGCACACGCTTTTTCAGTTCTGCCCACACATTTTCTATAGGATTGAGGTCAGGGCTTTGTGATGGCCACTCCAATACCTTGACTTTGTTGTCCTTAAGCCATTTTGCCACAACTTTGGAAGTATGCTTGGGGTCATTGTCCATTTGGAAGACCCATTTGCGACCTAGCTTTAACTTCCTGACTGATGTCTTGAGATGTTGCTTCAATATATCCACATAATTTTCCTTCCTCATGATGCCATCTATTTTGTGAAGTGCACCAGTCCCTCCTGCAGCAAAGCACCACCACAGCATGATGCTGCCACCCCCGTGCTTCACGGTTGGGATGGTGTTCTTCGGCTTGCAAGCGGCCTCCTTTTTCCTCCAAACATAACAATGGTCATTATGGCCAAACAGTTCTATTTTTGTTTCATCAGACCAGAGGACATTTCTCCAAAAAGTACGATCTTTGTCCCCATGTGCAGTTGCAATCCGTAGTCTGGCTTTTTAATGGCGGTTTTGGAGCAGTGGCTTCTTCCTTGCTGAGCGGCCTTTCAGGTTATGTCGATATAGGACTCGTTTTACTGTGATATAGATACTTTTGTACCTGTTTCCTCCAGCATCTTCACAATGTCCTTTGCTGTTGTTCTGGGATTGATTTGCACTTTTCGCACCAAAGTACGTTAATCTCTAGGAGACAGAACGCGTCTCCTTCCTGAGCGGTATGACGGCTGCGTGGTTCCATGGTGTTTATACTTGCATACTATTGTTTGTACAGATGAACGTGGTACCTTCAGGCATTTGGAAATTGCTCCCAAGGATGAACCAGACATGTGGAGGTCTACAATTTTTTTTTGAGGTCTTGGCTAATTTCTTTGATTTTCCCATGATGTCAAGCAAAGAGGCACTGAGTTTGAAGGTAGGCCTTGAAATACATCCACAGGTACACCTCCAATTGTCTCAAATTATGTCAATTAGCCTATCAGAAGCTTCTAAAGCCATGACATCATTTTCTGGAATTTTCCAAGCTGTTTAAAGGCACAGTCAATTTAGTGGATGTAAACTTCTGACCCACTGGAATTGTGATACAGTGAATTATAAGTGAAATAATCTGTCTGTAAACAATTGTTGGAAAAACTACGTCCTATGTCCTAACCGATTTGCCAAAACTATAGTTTGTTAACAAGAAATTTGTGGAGTGGTTGAAAAACGAGTTTTAATGACTCCAACCTAAGTGTATGTAAACTTCCGACTTATAATAATAATAATAATATGCCATTTAGCAGACGCTTTTATCCAAAGCGACTTACAGTCATGCGTGCATACATTTTTATTTTTATTTTGTGTATGACTTCAACTGTATATACAATATATATACAAAAGGATGTGGACACCCCTTCAAATTAGTGGATTTGGCTATTTCAGCCACACCCGTTGCTGACAGGTGTATAAAATCGAGCACACAGCCATGCAATCTCCATAGACAAACATTGGCAGTAGAATTTCCTTACTGAAGAGCTCAGTGACTTTCAACGTGCCCTGCTAGAGCTGCCACGGTTAACTGTAAGTGCTGTTATTGTGAAGAAGGAAACGTCTAGGAGCAACAATGGCTCAGCCGCGAAGTCATAGGACACACTTGCTCACAGAACGGGACAGCCGAGTGCTAAAGCGCGCAGCGTGTAAAAATCATCTGTCCTCGGTTTCAGCACTCACTACCAAGTTCCAAACTGCCCCTGGAAGCAAGGTTAGCACAATAACTGTTTGTTGGGAGCTTCATGAAATGGGTTTCCATGGCCGAGCAGCCGTACACAAGCCTAAGATCACCATGCGCAATGCCAAGCGTCGGCTGAAGTGGTGTAAAGCTCGCCGCCATTGGACTCTGGAGCAGTGGAAATGCGTTCTCTGGACTGATGAATCACACTGTCAGGCGGATGAATCTGGGTTTGGCGGATGCCAGGAGAACGCTACCTGCCCGAATGCATAGTGCCAAGTCCAACTGTAAAGATTGGTGGAGGCTAAATAATGGTCTGGGGCTGTTTTTCATGGTTCAGTCTAGGCCCCTTAGTTCCAGGGAAGGGACATCTTAATATACAATGACATCCTAGACGATTCTGTGCTTCCAACTTTGTGGCAACAGTTTGGGAAAGGCCCTTTCCTGTTTCAGCATGACAATTCCTCGTGCACAAAGCGAGGTCCATACAGAAATGGTTTGTCGAGATTGGTGTAGAAGAACTTGACTGGCCTACACAGAGCCCTGACCTCAACCTCATCGAACATCTTTGGGATGAATTGGAACACCAACTGCAAGCCAGGCCTAATCGCCCAACATCAGTGCCCGACCTCACTAATGCTCTTGTGGCTAAATGGAAACAAGTCCCCACAGCACTGCATCACTTCTTGTTTTTTTATGAGAAATGTTACTGTGTTGAAAATTCCAAATTGTCTGTATAATCAAAAAACATACAGTTCTGACAGATGTACCCCCACCAGACATGCCACCAGTGGTCTCTTCACAGTCCCCAAATCCAAAACAAATTTAAGGCAATGTATAGTATTGTATAGAGCCATGGTTACGTGGAACACCCTTCCGTCTCAAATTACTCAAGCAAACAGCAAAATCAGCTTAAAAACACTAATAAAACAACACCTCACAGCACGCCTCACCCCTATCTGACCTAAATAACATGTACAGTGCATTCGGAAAGTATTCAGACCCCTTGACTTTTTCCAATTTTTGTTTTAGCCTTATTCTAAAATTGATTAAATAAATACAATTCCTCATCAATCTACACACAATACCCCATAATGACAAAGCGAAAACAAGTTTTTAGACATTTTTGCAAATGTGTTAAAAATAAAAAGAGAAATACCTTATTTACATAAATATTCAGACCCTTTGCTATGTGCCTAGAAATTGAGCTGTTTCTACAACTTGATTGGAGTCCACCTATGGTAAATTCAATTGACTGGACATGATTTGGAAAGGCACACACCTGTCTATATAAGGTCCCAAAGTTGACAGTGCATGTCAGAGCAAAAAACAAGCCATGAGATCTAAGGAATTGTCCATGGATCTCCGAGACAGGATTGTGTCGAGGCACAGATCTGGGGAAGGGTACCAAAAAATGTCTGCAGCATTGAAGGTCCCCAAGAACACAGTGACCTCCATCATTCTGAGGCAGTGAGGCACATGGCCCCTGAGGGAGAGGCCGCATTAAACTCACAGTTTTTGTTTAACGAATGCTTGATTTTGATTATATCTTATTTCCTGACCAACCACTATGTGTTATTGAGTCTGATATTAGTATTCCCCGACCGCTGCTTTCTAGTCAGGAAAGCACTGTCAACACACAGTAGTTGCTGCTGGGGAGAATACACAGCTAAATTGTGGCTAGCACCCAGCCTAGTGGCTGCCTCTGCTGAACTGGGGTCAGTGCTCTGTGCTTCAGATAGGTAAGGCCTTGTGACATCAGTGTGGAGTTGGGAAGACATTGTGTGTGTGTCAAATCAAAACTAGATACAATTTTATTGGGCACATGCGCCGAATACAACAGGTGTAGACTTTACCGTGAAATGCTTACTCTCTTGTCCATTGCCAGCGCTCCTCTACAGGGAAGCAGATACAGTGGGGAAAAAAAGTATTTAGTCAGCCACCAATTGTGCAAGTTCTCCCACTTAAAAAGATGAGAGAGGCCTGTAATTTTCATCATAGGTACACGTTACTATGACAGACAAAATGAGAAAAAAAATCCAGAAAATCACATTGTAGGATTTTTTATGAATTTATTTGCAAATTATGGTGGAAAATAAGTATTTGGTCAATAACAAAAGTTTCTCAATACTTTGTTATATACCCTTTGTTGGCAATGACACAGGTCAAACATTTTCTGTAAGTCTTCACAAGGTTTTCACACACTGTTGCTGGTATTTTGGCCCATTCCTCCATGCAGATCTCCTCTAGAGCAGTGATGTTTTGGGGCTGTCGCTGGGCAACACAGACTTTCAACTCCCTCCAAAGATTTTCTATGGGGTTGAGATCTGGAGACTGGCTAGGCCACTCCAGGACCTTGAAATGCTTCTTACGAAGCCACTCCTTCGTTGCCCGGGCGGTGTGTTTGGGATCATTGTCATGCTGAAAGACCCAGCCACGTTTCATCTTCAATGCCCTTGCTGATGGAAGGAGGTTTTCACTCAAAATCTCACGATACATGGCCCCATTCATTCTTTCCTTTACACGGATCAGTCGTCCTGGTCCCTTTGCAGAAAAACAGCCCCAAAGCATGATGTTTCCACCCCCATGCTTCACAGTAGGTATGGCGTTCTTTGGAAATGCAACTCAGCATTCTTTGTCCTCCAAACACGACGAGTTGAGTTTTTACCAAAAAGTTCTATTTTGGTTTCATCTGACCATATGACATTCTCCCAATCCTCTTCTGGATCATCCAAATGCACTCTAGCAAACTTCAGACGGGCCTGGACATGTACTGGCTTAAGCAGGGGGACACGTCTGGCACTGCAGGATTTGAGTCCCTGGCGGCGTAGTGTGTTACTGATGGTAGGCTTTGTTACTTTGGTCCCAGCTCTCTGCAGGTCATTCACTAGGTCCCCCCGTGTGGTTCTGGGATTTTTGCTCACCGTTCTTGTGATCATTTTGACCCCACGGGGTGAGATCTTGCGTGGAGCCCCAGATCGAGGGAGATTATCAGTGGTCTTGTATGTCTTCCATTTCCTAATAATTGCTCCCACAGTTGATTTCTTCAAACCAAGCTGCTTACCTATTGCAGATTCAGTCTTCCCAGCCTGGTGCAGGTCTACAATTTTGTTTCTGGTGTCCTTTGACAGCTTTTTGGTCTTGGCCATAGTGGAGTTTGGAGTGTGACTGTTTGAGGTTGTGGACAGGTGTCTTTCATACTGATAACAAATTCAAACAGGTGCCATTAATACAGGTAATGAGTGGAGGACAGAGGAGCCTCTTAAAGAAGAAGTTACAGGTCTGTGAGAGCCAGAAATCTTGCTTGTTTGTAGGTGATCAAATACTTATTTTCCACCATAATTTGCAAATAAATTCATAAAAAATCCTACAATGTGATTTTCAGGATTTTTTAAAATCAATTTGTCTGTCATAGTTGATGTGTACCTATGATGAAAATTACAGGCCTCTCTCATCTTTTTAAGTCGGAGAACTTGCACAATTGGTGGCTGACTAAAAACTTTTTTCCCCCACTGTATACAGTAGCATATGGTAGAAAGAGTTCTGTATGTGGCCTTTTCTGTAGCCTACAGGCTGGAGATAAAATGTATGACAATGTAATGAGCCTGAAACTTTTTACATCATGCAGGTTTCTCAGATCAAATAGCCTAACCTAAATGTTAACAAACAAAATATCCTAAAAACAGGTCAGGTGAAAGTAAAATTGACAATATGGAATGGACAATCATGCTACTCACAACTGCTGTCCAGGAGTTTCATCCCGTGGGCTAAATTGTCATGATCAGTGGTTTCAAGTTTGTATCCGTAAATATTTTACGAGCTGATCATAGCGAAAAATAAAATACTTCTGCATGTCCCGCTGTGTAAACACATTGCAAATAGGCTCAGGATAACCTAATAAAGTGTGGTAGCTGATATTCAGAGCTGAAATAGACAAATTGATTAATCTCAGGAATCAGGAAAAATAAAGCCAATGCAACGGCGTGTTTTACAAACGGTGGGCCTACCACATAGATGGGCATTCCCCAAATTGTATTTCAGGCAACGCTGTAGACCAGGGATGGGCAACTACCATGCTCTGGGGCCTGATTTTGCCTCAGCCCCAGCTAACACATCTGACACCAATAATCAACTAATCATGATCTTCAGTTTAGAATGCAATTAGTTTCATCAGCTGTGTTGACTAGGATGGGGGAAAGGTGTGACACCACTCCGGCCCCTGAGGACTGGAATTGCCCATCCCTTTTGTAGGCTATACCTCAGTAAGCATGGACCGATGCTGACGCCTTTTGGAACTCTTTTTTTGGTGCAGTTCAGACCAGCCTTGATTTCCACGTCCATGGACGTTGTTTTTTGGTCTGGTCCAGACGAAATCTGAAGCAATCATAGACATCTATGTTTGGTTCAGATTTTGTCCGCTCTGGACGAGCCTTGATTTGGCCCAAACATAGACGTCTATTAATTACATATTTTCAACTTTCATTCAGAACCGAAAATGAACCTGAAATCAACATCCGGAAAATACGTATTTTCAACGCCAGGAAAATACGTATTTTCAACATCCGGAAAACACATATTTTCAACTTTCATTGAGAACCAAAAATGAACCTGATTTCAACGTCCGGAAAATACGTATTTTCACCTTTCATTCAGAACCTAAATTGAACCTAACTTCAACGTCTGGAAAAAATACCTATTTTAGATGTCTTTTCAACGTCATTTTGCTTACTAGGACTATTCTTGTAGGGGCGGCAATATTTTGGTCTCGCCTAGGGCGGCAGAACAGTCAGGACCGGCCCTGTTACTTAGGAGCCCATTCCCAACAATGCAGAGTTAAAAAGTAAGAAAAATATTTGCTAAATAAAAAAGGAAATAGTAACACAATAAAATAACAATAAGGCTATATACAAGGAGTACCAGTACTGAGTCAATGTGCAGGGCTACGAGGTAGGTGAGGTAATTGAGGTAATACAGTATGTACATGTAGGTAGGGTCAAAAGTGACAAGGCAATCAGGATATATATAATAAACAGAGTAGCAGCAGTGTATGCTAAGAGTTTGAAAGTGTGTCTGTGTGTGTGTGTGTGTGTGTGTGTGTGTGTATTGTGTGTTGGAGTGTCAGTGTAGTATGTGCGAGTGTGTGGATATTGAGTGTGCATAGAGCCAGTGCAAAAAAAATTAATAATAAATAATATGCCATTTAGCAGACGCTTTTATCCAAAGCGACTTACAGTCATGCGTGCATACATTTTTGTGTATGGGTGGTCCCGGGGATCGAACCCACTACCTTGGCGTTACAAGCGCCGTGCTCTACCAGCTGAGCTACAGAGGACCACAGGGTATTAAGATAAAAAAATTATAATAAAGGGGGTAAATGTAAATAGTCTGGGTAGCCATTTGATTAGGTGTTCAGCAGTCTTATGGCTTGGGGGTAGAAGCTGTTCAGGATCCTTTTAGTCCCAGACTTGGCGCTCCGGTACCGCTCGTTGTGCGGTAGCAGAGAGATCAGTCTATGAATTGGGTGGCTGGAGTCTTTGACCATATTTAGGGCCTTCCTCTGACACCGCCTGGTATAGAGGTCCTGGATGGCAGGGAGTTCGGCCCCAGTGATGTACCTGGCCATACGCTCTTGCTGTAGCGCCTTGCTGTCGGATGCCGAGAAGTTACCATACCAAGCGGTGATGCAGCCAGTCAAGATGCTCTCAATGGTGCAGCTGTATAACTTTTTGAGGATCTGAGGGCACATGCCCATTGTACCCCTGCACATCGACTCTGTAATGGTACTCCGTGTGTATAGCCAAGTTATCGTTACCCATTGTGTATTTATATCAAGTTTTTATTTATTTTAATAATTTTTCTGTCTGCATCAATGGGAAGGGCCCGTAAGTAAGCATGTCATTGTTAATCTACACCGGGTGTTTACGAAGCATATGTGACAAATAAAATGTGATGTGATTTGAAGGGAACGTTCTGTAAAGTTGTGGGAACATTTGTTGTTAGCTGGGTAGAGCTTGGCTAGAAATCGGTTGGAGTAAAAGGCTATTGAGCACACTTACTTACTGTCATTGTGGCCTACACAGTGCACAGCCCTGGTAAATGATGACTTTCATTTTGTGTGCAAGGGGAAAGGGCGAGCCTCGGAGGCTCAAGCAAGGATACACATTCACATCAGTCACAGCGCAGAAGACTATTGTTTTCCTCCATATCATACTAACTGTATACAGCAACATAGTCTTCCTCCCTCCAGGCCTGTGGTTGGCCTGAGGCAGCTGTAGGGAGGATAGACGTATGGGATAGACCAGAGAGCCTTGTGCAGATCCTGAGTGGTTATCTCATTCTCAGGCAGTGAGGCGCACGGCCTCTGAGCGAGAGGCCGCATTAAATCCACAGTTTTGTTTAACAAATGTTTATTTCCTGCCCAATCGCTATACGTTAATGAGCCTGGTATGAGTATTCCCCGACCGCTGCTTTCTAGTAAGACAAACACTGTCAACACACAGTAGCTTGCTGCCGGGGAAAATACACAGCTAAAGGGGTGGCTAGCAGCCAGCCAAATGGCCAAGGTCACCATAATAACTGTTCAAATAGATTTAAAAAACGATATACTATATATTATTTGTATTATTATTATTTATTTATTTTGCTATTCTAATGATTATTACGGTGACCACGATCATTTGGCTGGCCAATTACCTTCATCCAAAATTATTTTTTAGAAGCACATTTTCTCTCTCCGACTGCTGCCATAGATAGAATCAATAGAACGGGCATCCCCTTTTAAGGTTGGTTAGTGCTGTCCAGGATCTTTGGGACATCCCTACCCTAAACCCTAACCCTAACCTTAACCTTAACCCATACCCTTAGGAAACTGAACACTCGTTTGCTTCTTTCAGCAAGGAGCAAAAGGAGAAACAAAGTTTAATCCCGTTGTTAAGAGTTCATGATACACTGTATATACAGTGCATTCGGAAAGTATTCAGCCCCTTCACTTTTTCCAAAATATGTTATGTTACAGCCTTTTTCTAAAATTGATTAAATCGTTTTTTTCCGTCATCAATCTACACACAATACCCCATAATGACAAGTCCGAGCTCTGGCTGGGCCACTCAAGGACATTCAGAGACTTGTCCCGAAGCCACTCCTGCATTGTCTCGGCTGTGTGCTTAGGGTGGTTGTGCTGTTGGAAGGTGAATCTTCGCCCCAGTCTGAGGTCCTGAGCGATCTGGAGCAGGTTTTCATCAAGGAGCTCTCTGTACTTTTCTCCTTTCATCTTTCCCTCGATCCTGACTAGTCTCCCAGTCCCTGCCACTGTAAAACATCCCCACAGCATGATGCTGCCATCACCATGCTTCACCGTAGGGATGGTGCCAGGTTTCCTCCAGATGAGACGCTTGGCATTCATGCCAAAGAGTTCAATTTTGGTTTCATCAGACCAGAGAATCTTGTTTCTCATGGTCTGAGTGTCTTTAGGTGCCTTTTGGCAAACTCCAAGCGGGCTGTCATGTGCCTTTTACTGAGGAGTGGCTTCCATCTGGCCACTCTACCATAAAGGCCTGATTGGTGGAGTGCTACAGAGATGGTTGTCCTTCTGGAAAGTTCTCCCATCTCCACAAAGACACTCTGGAGCTCTGTCAGAGTGACCCGATATCGGGTTCTTGGTCACCTCCTTCACCAAGGCCCTTCCCCGCCGATTGCTCAGTTTGGCCGGGCGGCCAGCTCTAGGAAGAGCCTTGGTGGTTCCAAACTTCTTCCATTTAAGAATGATGGAGGCCACTGTATTCTTGGGGACCTTCAATGCTGCAGACATTTTTTGTTACCCTTCCATGGTTCTGTGCCTCGACACAATCCTGTCTCGGAGCTCTATTGACAATTCCTTCGACCTTATGGCTTGGTTTTTGTTCTGACATGCACTGTAAACTGTGGGACCTTATATAGACAGGTGTGTGCCTTTCCAAATCATGTCCAATCAATTGAATTTACCACAGGTGGACTCCAATCAAGTTGTAAAAACATCTCAAGGATGATCAATGGAAACAGGATGCAATTTCGAGTCTCATAGCAAAGAGTCTGAATACTTATGTAAATAAGGTATTTCTGTGGGGGGGGGGGGGGGGGGGAGAATACCAAGAAGTGTGCAAAGCTGTCATCAAGGCAAAGGGTGGCTATTTGAAGAATCTCAAATATAAAATAGATTTTGATTTGTTTAACACTTTTTTGTTTACTACATAATTCCATATGTGTTATTTCATAGTTTTGATGTCTTCACTATTATACTACAATGTAAAAAATAGTAAAAATAAAGAAAAACCCTGGAATGAGTTGGTGTGTCCACACTTTTGACTGGTAGTGTATATTAAACGGTTATGGCGGTTATTTTATTTTCATGACGGTCTTCATTTACACGGATATAAGGTAATTGTGCCTGCCTATGTAGCAGTACACTGAAGCATGGGAATCAGAAGCAAACCTGTACACCTGAGTAATGATGACAGATAGACTACAGGGATGGATGTTTTCATAGAAATGTCATGCATTAAATCCAAGGCCTCCTTCAATGTTACGTTACATAAAGCCTTGCATCATAGTTAGCCATATAGCCTGTCAGGCTGTCAACATCATGTTCTGCTGAGGACTTGTTACATGATTTTTTTCTTTTCTTTTTACACATACAGTGACTCTTTGCTGACCTCTTTACACCACACGTGATTTTATCCACAAACTTGTTATGGACATGTTATATAAGATAAGACCTACATAATGTTATCTAGCAAAACTATTGTCAATTCCCAAAGGCCAGGCTTTGAATAAGACAAAGGAGACTGGAATGCAGGACGGATGAAAGAAGACAATCAGGCACTATAGGAAAGGATCAATACCTCTGATATTATCTATCTGCCTCACAATGGTCTTGATCAAGAAATACATAACGGTAGTAGGGAGGGATCACAAACACATCTCATCCCTTCTGTGTGTGTGTGTGTGTGTGTGTGTGTGTGTGAGAGAGAGAGTGTCTGTGTGTGAGAGTGTCTGTGTGTGCGTGCGTGCGTGCGTGCGTGAGTGTGGAGGGATCACAAACACGCGACCATCTGATCGCTTCTCTCCCGGTAACAAATCATGTTAGTGTAATACGCTGCAGGAATTGTATCCTGCTCCATGCAGCCCACGAGACACTGAGAAGGGGGCACAGAGATGAAGCAGTTCATATTTCATCCGTTTTCCTTTGCATGTGTCCCCTCGGAGGTAATATGAAATGGGCTATGAAATAGAATAAAATTTATTATCGTTTGATCAAATGTTAAATGGCTGTGCACATCGGAGCACAATACATCATGTAGAATGAGGAGGTTGGTAGATAAAATGCCACAGATGGTCGGATTGTAAATGTGTTCTGAGTAGCTGGAATAAGGTAACATCTACAGGATTTAGTTAAGTAGCAGTGGTTTCTCTGTTGTGATTGGTAGTGATGGAGTGAAATAAGGGTATTTTACTGAATAGAGGTCTTAGCTACAGTAGGAATCGATCGCCCCAAATAAATCCCATTTCACTTACTGTAGTTCAATAAGCAAAATATATTTTTTCAAACCCAAGGTGTCCTATCATAGCTGACATCCCATTCTTTTTGCAGACATATTTGAATCCCATTCTATCTCTCGAAGCCTTTTAACCCCCATTCAAGTAGGATAAAGAGAGATGAGCCCGTGTGTGAGTAAACACAGGTTCCCTGAGTGAGAGAAGAGAGTGATGGAAACAGCCAGGGATGAAGGAGGATTCACTGAGATGGGGGGATGAAGGGAAGGTAGCATGGAGGACAGCTGCACTGATGATGTATGGCGTGGTTTAATCAATAAAGATCTAACGTTAGAGCTTGGTTGGAAATGGGTTGTAGTGAAAGTCTGTTGAGCACACATACTTACTGTCATTGTGGCCTGCACAATGCACAGCCCTGGTAAATGATGACTTTCATTTTGTGTGCAGTGTGTGAAGGGATTGTGGGGGGAAAGGCGAGCATCGGAGGCTCAAGCAAGGATACACATTCATATCAGTCACAGTGCAGAAGATGACTGGTGTTCATTTCCCCCATACCATACTAACTGTATACATCCACATCCTAGAGAGAGAGAGAGAGAGAGAGATAATTCGAAAACAAATCCAATTTTGAGAAACTCCCATATCTATTGGGTGAAATACCACAGTGTGCAATCACATCAGCAAGATTTGTGACCTGTTGCCACAAGAAAAGGGCAACTAGTGAAGAACAAACACCATTGTAAATACAACCCGTATTTATGTTTATTTATTTTCCCTTTTGTACTTTTCTATTTGCACATCTTTACAACACTGTATATATACATAATATGACATTTGAAATGTCTTTATTCTTTTGGAACTTATGTGAGTGTAATATTTACTGTTCACTTTTTATTGTTTATTTCACTTTGTTTATCCATTTCACTTGCTTTGGCAATGTGAACATATGTTTCCCATGCTAATAAAGCCCCTTGAATTGAGAGAGAGAGAGAGAGAGACAGGGATGCAGTTTAAGCCCCACCCTCTTCAACATATATATCAACGAATTGGCGAGGGCACTAGAACAGTCTGCAGCACCCGGCCTCACCCTACTAGAATCTGAAGTCAAATGTCTACTGTTTGCTGATGATCTGGTGCTTCTGTCACCAACCAAGGAGGGCCTACAGCAGCACCTAGATCTTCTGCACAGATTCTGTCAGACCTGGGCCCTGACAGTAATCTCAGTAAGACAAAAATAATGGTGTTCCAAAAAAGGTCCAGTTGCCAGGACCATAAATACTAATTCCATCTAGACACCGTTGCCCTAGAGCACACAAAAAACTATACATACCTCGGCCTAAACATCAGCGCCACAGGTAACTTCCACAAAGCTGTGAACGATCTGAGAGACAAGGCAAGAAGGGCCTTCTATGCTGTTATAGCCAGAGCCCTGAGACTCTGATAAAAGCTATTGAATGGGGATGTGAGGGATCTGTGTTTGCTGTACAGTGGTGTGTTGATATAACCATGTCTATGTTACCTGGTGAATGTGTTGATAAAAACAATTAATAGTCTTATGTTCTCTGTCTCCTCAAAGGTGAATACATACTGTACATTCTCAGTTCTGTATAAAAAAATTGTATGAAGAAAAAAAAACATGTTCTTAGCTTATATCCTGTTGAGGAAGAGGAGCAGGTTTTTCCTGTAGCAAAGAACTGTCCTTTATCAATAGCCAGTGTGTATCTGGGTCAGGGTCGCATTGCCCCTGCCTGTCTCTCCTTCAATGTTGGAAGCAGATTGGAGCACACCTAACACTGTGAGACTAGGCTGCCATAGTGGTGTGCAATTTCCCTGCCTCCTGTCGCCCCATTGAATTCCCCTCTCCTCATTTGTAGGCAGTGAGATTGGCATTGTTGCCGCACTCTTTGTCTGCCTGTTCCTGTGTCTCCAAGTCATCTCTGACTGCTCTTCAACTTCCCCACTCTGCTTTAAACAGTCACTCATTCATCCTTTATCTATCACCTTTGTTCTTCTGAATAAATGCATTGCTGGTCTTGGGATGCACCAGGCGTATCTCCGCTCACGGAATGCTTATTTGGAGAAACATGACAAATTAAATCTCTCAATCGCTCAGTTAAAGAATTCAAATGCACATCATTGTCAATGCACACCATCAGTGTGATTCGTAAGAGCTTTGTAAAGGCCTTGTCTTTTGAGAGTCAGAGTCCTCTTTAAACCCATTTTCTCTTTTCTATGTACTTTTGAAACGGCATACTTACTATCAAAAGAAGGCCCTTGAACATTTCAAAAGGAGTTACGCAATGAAAGGAAGGACACAGTTAGTCAAATGGAAGTGAAATTGTTCTACCTTTTGTATTTATACCTTTTTACCTCTTTCTACCGTTGTATTGTATCAACTGCTGCATAAAGGTTGTGATGGGGATGGTCAGTGTGAGGTCTGTTGTCTCTCTGGTGCTCACTTTGGTCAGTGCTGTGTCATTAGACACAGGGAGGGAAATTAGCGATCTCCCTCTCTTTCTTTCTCTCTCACTCACTCTCTCTCTCTCTCTCTCTCTCACTCTCCCTCTCTCTCTCTCTCTCTCTCTCTCTCTCTCTCTCTCTCTCTCTCTCTCTCTCTCTCTCTCTGCAAATTTCTTCCCTTAGGCCTAATTTTGCGTGGCTAAACCATAAGATGCACCCTGGCCTTTTCTCTCTGTCTTTTTTATAGCAGGGAAACTTTTTGTTGTTGTTGTTTTTTTACTTTTTATTATCGTCAGGGAAGACCTGTGGTTTATATCGCCATGAATCCTTTATTATAGAAAGGAATAATTAGTTTGATAAATTGCACCTGAACTGATAGTACAGCTTCAAACTCTTTGTTCTGTTTCCTCTGTTTTCCGAGGGTTGTCTTCTCCAGGGCAGGTTAGTCTATCGCTTGTCACCTGGTGACTGTCACACCTGACACACTACCATTGTTTCACTCAGTGCTCAAAGACATTAAAGGCACAGTCTGTGATTTCAATAGCCTGGGCCACTATGTTTGGTAAGCTGAAGGATGTGTCACGGTTAATGTAAATACTTTCAAATTCATAGAGCTATGGATGCAAGGACTTGATCCATGAGATCAACATTATCATTTTATTGATTCTTATAAATGATATTCCCCGTCTTAGTACAACTATCTGTTTTACCCTATCATAACCCAGAATCCAAGGTTGTATTATTCCATCCGTTGTTTATCAATCAATCACATTTTATCACTACAACCCTTTTTAAATCAACAGTTGTTCCAAGTTGTTCCAAGTTCTTTACAGTAGGTTTTTGTCATTTTAGCCGTTAAACAATAATTTTTGTTGTTTAAAAATATGTTTAATTAATGACCATTGAACTGCATTAAATATTACAGATTGTGTATTTAAAGAACAAAATAATCAAATGCACCTTATCTCTGATTCTGTCTGACATTTATTGCTAGGAGCGATGAGTTAGTGTGTGGTTTGTTCTTCTTTGGCTTTGAAATAATGTTCTTCATGAGTTTTTAATGTGTTTTTCTTGTTTCCCTCCTTTAGATAACAAATCAACACTATAATCTATCCCACGGCTATATTTTCACTTTACTTCTCCTCTTCTGTGGCCCTCAAGTGTAAAAGCTCCCTCTTAGAACCACATCAGGAGCAGAGTGACTTCTCAAATTATTTGCTCGTTGCTGTGGAAAGTTGCCATATGGCTTCTTTCAGAGTTGGAGGGACTATAGAGAGACTCATAAATAGAGATATGGATGGTTGGATGGCTGAAAGGGTGATCACCTTTAGAGTGTAGAGGAAGGGAATAACAACAGTGGGAAGAGGCAGGATGGTGGAATGAATAAGAGATGGGTAATTTGGCAGCATATAGAAGAAAGGAGGAGGGGGGGTTGGGAGAGGGAAGGTAAATAAAACAGATGAATGTGTGGAAAACAGGGACAGGTGCCAGAAAGCAGAGCACTCAACGTTTTTACTTTGTTTACCTAAATTTAATTTAGGGGCTGATACTGTACAGAAAGTTCCAGATTGTGCTTCATAGTACTGACTGTGTAGGAGACTTTTCCATTACAAAGTGGACCATTTTCTAGAGCTAATGCTTTGATCTTATCAGCGTTAATGTAGGAGTCAGTACGGACCCAGTTCAAATACACTGCCACAATACCATACCATCTAAACCCCAGCCTGCCTAATGTACCATGGCTTTAGCTCTGTATCTGGTGATAATGAGGTCATTCAATCATTTAAAGTATGGCACACACTGTTCCCAGATAAGCCATATTCTTTAACTGTAATGACCCTGTTACCAATTTACGTATATTGTAGTATAGAAGGCAATTATGTGTACTTTAAGATGTTAATGAAGGGTAGAGCCTACAGTAGGTATGTTATGGGACATGGGTGTTTAATGGTAATGGTTGTCCGCAGATAGGAGTAATCAATCAATCTCTTTAGCCTCCCCTACTGCCACTTTTATGGTAAGTGCATTGCGTAAAGTTTTCTCTGCATTCGGTTGCAAATACGTTTCTTATCCAATGGTGCATTTTACTCTCCTTGGTTTTTTCAGCATTTTATCCAGCATGTTCATGTATACAAAGAGATGGCTGACAGATCTACAGTTCCTACAGTGTACGTGTGTGTGTGTGTGTTGTGTGTGTGTGCGTACATGCAAAAATGAGCGTGTGAGAGAGAAATATCGACAGAGAGAAAGATGCTGCGTCACCATAGCAACAAAGAGCAAAGTTTCCCATGTGCTAAGAGTGTGTGGTTGCTATTGGGGTGTGTTTGTGTGTGTGTGTGTGTGTGTGTGTGTGTGTGTGTGTGCGACTGACTGAGGGACCACTATGTGGGGTCCTGGTTTTCAGCTACAGTATTAAAACACTGTGAAGACCCCCACCAGTCAGGAGATTAGATTGTGGCCTTTCAGTTTCATCTGTGTACATGTGACAGAGCACCTGTGTGTGCTGGGCCTCTGTTTTCATCCTGTGTCTGAGTCATCCAGCGCTGCCTCCCTCTACCTCACTTTCTAGAGGATGAAAGAACAGAAGAAGTGGCCAATCTCTAATGACGGGGTCTAGCAGGAAATTAGATTTCTTGAAGACAGTGTGTGTGCGTGCGTGCGTGCGTGCGTGCATGCCGGCCTACATGCGTGCGTGTACGAATATGTGTGTGTGTGTGTGTTCGTGTGCATGCATCCGTGTGCACTCGCTACTCTTGTGTTTGTTTTGCATTTTATCTCATGTGACTGAGTTCCTTCCTGTGTCCATGTGTGAATAGTATGTGTGCATATACCAATATAGGATCTTAATGACATATGGAGGTGTGTATTTCAGGCGTTGGCTATGTGTGTAATATGTGGTCTTGTCTGTCTGGCAATAGGGACTGAGGGGGGTGAGGGATGAGAGAGCAGTAATTATGGACTCTTCATATTCAGCAGAACATCAGAGGGAAGTCATTTGTTGCTCTATATTTAATCAGCAGAGATAACGAGGCTGACTGCAGCCGCCATGCAGACTGACTGACTGGGGAAGAGACACAGCAACATAATTTCCTCCCGTCTTTAATATAACCTAACCACACTGTTATTTATTTCCCAACTTATTGCTGCTGTTCATATAACCATTATCACCTCTCTCTATGTTTCTCTCTCTCCACCTCTATTCTCTCCCTCCACTCTCCTCTTTTCCAATCTCGCTCTCTGTTGTCTAATTTCTTTCCTTTTATTTTCTCATATCTATCTACCTCTCCCTCAATCTCCACCACTACCCCTCTCTTTACTTCGGCATTCTTTGGCATTCACCTGTTACCAACTTCCTCTTCTCTGCTCTTTCTCCATCCCTCCCTCTCTCAGGGTGCAGGTAGAATTCTATGTGAATGAAAACACTTTCAAGGAGCGCCTCAAGCTGTTCTTCATCAAAAACCAAAGATCCAGTGAGTTGTCAATGTTCAGACAGGGAGTTCCTACTCATTGTCCTATTGGTTGGCTGTCATTCCATAATCCTTTCTTTTTGGGTTTTCCTTCACACGATTGGTTGATTCGTTAGGTGCTCTGTCCTATCAGTGGTGTTCCCTAAGTGGTTTTGACTGTGTGTGACATGTTGTCCCCTTGCTCCTGTATGTCTATATGTTATGTATGTCCCATCAATGTTCACGGTGTCCCATTGATGTTCTCAATAACCTATGGTTGCGTTTACACAGGCAGCCCAATTCTGATCTTTTGCCCAATTATTTGCAAAAGATCTGATCGGATTGGTCAAAAGACCAATTAGTGGCAAAAGATCAGAATTGGGTTCCTGATTCATGATAATTCATGATAATGTATTATGTTTAATTGATTAATTTATTGACTTCATTGATTAAGTCATTGACTTGCTGTGGTTGGTTTATGTGCTGCAGGTCTGAGGGTGAGGCTGTTCAACTTCTCTCTGAAGGTGTTGAGCTGTCTCCTCTACATGGTCAGAGTCCTACTGGATGACCCACAGGAGGAGAGACAGGACTGGTGAGGAAGGGGAGGGGGGGGGGGGGGGGGGTAGATAAGAGGGGCTTTAGTATTGGAGAGTGAGTGAAGAGCATCAGTGGAGAGGGAGTGAGGAGTATTGGTGGAGAGGGAGTGAGGAGTATCAGTGGAGAGTGGTCAGTCAGTACTTACCATGGAGCAAGAGGGATAGGTAAAGACGAGATGTAAGGGTTATGTTTAAGGTAGTCTCGCTTGGCCAGCGGCTGGGAGATGGAGACCAGATGTAGGGAAGGACGGTGGAAAGGGAAAGAGTAGAGGGGAGAGACATGGGTAATGTTGAGAACACTGTGGTTACAATGCTGGAGGTCACACAGAGAGAGACATGGGTAATGTTGAGAACACCGGGGTTACAATGCTGGAGGTCACAGAGAGAGAGACATGGGTAATGTTGAGAACACCGGAGTTACAATGTTGGAGGTCACAGAGAGAGAGACATGGGTAATGTTCAGAACACCGTAGTTACAATGCTGGAGGTCACAGAGAGAGAGACATGGGTAATGTTGAGAACACCATTGTTACAATGCTGGAGGTCACAGAGAGAGAGACATGGGTAATGTTGAGAACACCGGCGTTACAATGCTGGAGGTCACAGAGAGAGACATGGGTAATGTTGAGAACACCAGAGTTACAATGTTGGAGGTCACAGAGAGAGAGACATGGGTAATGTTGAGAACACCGGAGTTACAATGCTGGAGGTCACAGAGAGAGAGACATGGGTAATGTTGAGAACACCGTTGTTACAATGCTGGAGGTCACAGAGAGAGAGACATGGGTAATGTTGAGAACACCGGGGTTACAATGCTGGAGGTCACAGAGAGAGAGAAATGGGTAATGTTGAGAACACCGGGGTTACAATGCTATAGGTCACAGAGAGAGAGAAATGGGTAATGTTGAGAACACCGTGGTTACAATGCTGGAGGTCACAGAGAGAGAGACATGGGTAATGTTGAGAACACTGGGGTTACAATGCTGGAGGTCACAGAGAGAGAGAGACATGGGTAATGTTGAGATCACCGGGGTTACAATGCTGGAGGTCACAGAGAGAGAGACATGGGTAATGTTGAGAACACCGGGGGTTACAATGCTGGAGGTCACAGAGAGAAAGACATGGGTAATGTTGAGAACACCGGAGTTACAATGCTGGAGGACACAGAGAGAGAGACATGGGTAATGTTGAGAACACCGGAGTTACAATGCTGGAGGTCACAGAGAGAGAGACATGGGTAATGTTGAGAACACTGGGTTACAATGCTGGAGGTCACAGAGAGAGAGACATGGGTAATGTTGAGAACACTGTGGTTACAATGCTGGAGGTCACAGAGAGAGAGACATGGGTAATGTTGAGAACACCAGGGTTACAATGCTGGAGGTCACAGAGAGAGAGACATGGGTAATGTTGAGAACACCGGGGTTACAATGCTGGAGGTCACAGAGAGAGAGAAATGGGTAATGTTGAGAACACTTGGGTTACAATGCTGGAGGTCACAGAGAGAGAGAAATGGATAATGTTGAGAACACTGGGGTTACAATGCTGGAGGTCACAGAGAGAGAGAAAGTTAAAGTCATATAGGATGTGGTTGAGGAACACAGGAAGCTATAACTCTTTGACTGTTCAAACATGACATGTTTCAGTCCTCTTTTTGTTTATGTTTCCCCCTGTAGTCTGGACTGTTCCAAACAGAATGCATCGGTCCACCCCAACAGGACCCAGTTTGACTGGTAAGTATACTGTACATGACTGTGTCCCATTCATCTTTAATGAGGAGCCATGACTGGCCTGGGAGTCTAACAATAATAATAATAATAATACAGAGGGTCACAGCGATGTTAATCCTGTGTCCACCACAGAGCACTGTAATGAGACCATGTACAACAGACAATCAATGATACTTGGAGTAATAGAGAGGTTGGAGATGTAGATATGGAACATTACGCAGCTTGACATTTAATGTCATGAATCTTGCCCTGGAGGGAGAACTGAGCGATTTCCACTAGATGGGCCAACTGCAAAGTCAAAATTGGCTATATCCAAACAATTCATGAAAACAAAAATGTGCTTTTGGTCTTAATTTAAGGTTATGGTTAGGCATTAGGGTTAGCAGTGTGGTTAAGGTTATGGATAAGGTTAGGGTTAGGTTTGTATGACTTTGCGGCTCAATCTGCAGAGCTGGCTCCAGGGCAAAATTCATGACAATAAATGCCAACCTGCAAACATTACAGTATTATAGTAGCACGTTAGTTTGTCTCAATGTTACTTGTATGGATTTCATGCCAACATAATACGTACTGTATGTAGTGTCCATATAACCTAATTAACAGCTGCTGTCTGTAAACAAGTCAAAGACTGATATAGGAAATGTATTGGGGCTGCTGTGAGCGTCTGCACTAGACCAGAGCCTGAAGGGTAAGAAAACAGAAAGTATTGGAATTAGGACTGATGATTTGCACTTATAAGTGAACTTAGTTTTCACTCATCCAAAATGTACTTACTAGGAGTGGAATGTCCAGTAGTGTGGACTGAGAGTCAAAGGCATGAGTGAATGAGTGAGTGAGGGAGTGAGTGAGTGACCGACAAACCGACCGTCCGACTGACTGAGTCTGTCCCAGATGTGACGGGGTCCTTGGGCTCTGCCTCCAGTCCTGCTCAGGGACATATTTATTTAATTGGCGGCTGGTGACACTGTAAACTCTGGCTCTAAATGAATAAGGAGCATGACAGAGTGAGTTTAATAACGACTTTGGCTGGCTGCTGCTCCAAGCAGCACACTAAGAGGACACACACACACAAACACACACAAAATCACACACACACACACACACACACTGCAGGCAGCATACTCAGAAGGCAGCACTCAGGCAGCCATGATAAGCCCCGAGCGGCCTCTGGATAGAGCCTCTTTCTTACAACAAAGCTGTAAATCTGCATTTATGTTATCTGCGAATATTGCTTGTGATGCTTTTTCACAGTAGTCTAATGGCAGCTGTAGTTCAGAACCACTCGCTTGTAAACAACATAATTACAAGAAGTGTTATGTCATTGGATGGATGGTATCTGAAAGGGAGTCCTTTTAATATTTGCCCCTGTTACACCTTTTTATTTTCTTCTCCCTCCCTCTTTCTTTCTTTTTCCCACTCCCTTCTTTTCTCTCCTCCCTCTGTGTCATGTATCATGTGCTCTCTTTGTTCTGTGTCTGCAGGTCTCTCATAATCTGGGTGAATAGGCCTCTGCCTCTGTGGGCTCTACAGGTCAGACACAATGTTGAACCCTCATATTAACAAGGCTGTCTGCACACACACACACACACACACACACACACACACACACACACACACACACACAGACACACGAACACACAGACGTGCGAGCACACACACACATTCTCTGGTTTATTGCTTCACTTTAACTTCTTATCAATGGAGTTCAATCATCAAAATGAGGATTCCACCCACTCACTGTCTCTCTCACTCTCTATTGCTGTTACTACTCCAATCTTTCTCTCTCTCTTTCTTTCTCTCGCTCTCTCCTTTCATCTCTCTCCAGGTGCTTGTAGCTTTCATCAGCTTTTTTGAGACAATGTTGCTGGTGTACCTCAGCTACAAGGTGAGTACACTGTAAAACTCTTCCCTGTAAATTTACAACATTATACTGGCACCAGAGTTGCCAACTTAATACTGTAATTTTGCTTTACAGCAAAGATGCTGTAATATATTTTACAGTACTATTTTCCTTACAGTAAAACAGATTACAGCATCCCTGCTGTAAAGCAAAATTACAGTATTACGCTGGTAACTCTGGTGCCAGGTCAATGCTGTACATTTACAGTGGAATTCTCACTGAAATCTAAAAGTAAGAAAAACAATACATTTGTACATAAAATACATGTATTTAAATTGGTAACAACATTAACAACAAAAAAGTATCGAGGTTTTGCTCGCCTGAGGTAGAGTATCTTATGATAAGCTGTAGACCACACTATTTACCAAGAGAGTTTTCATCTATATTTTTCATAGCTGTCTATTTACCACCACAAACCAATGCTGGCATTAAGATTGCACTGAATGAGTTGTACAAGGCCATTAATCAACAGGAAAACGCTCATCCAGATGCAGCGCTCCTAGTGGCCGGGGACTTTAATGCAGGGAAACTTAAATCCGTTCTACCTAATTTCTACCAGCATGTTAAATGTGCAACCAGAGGGAAAAAAACTCTAGACCACCTTTACTCCACACACAGAGACGCATACAAAGCTCTCCCTCGCCCTCCATTTGGCAAATCTGACCATAACTCTATCCTCCTGATTCCTGCTTATAAGCAAAAACTAAAGCAGGAAGCACCAGTGACTCGGTTAATAAAAAAGTGGTCAGATGACGCAGATGCTAAGCTACAGGACTGTTTTGCTAGCACAGACTGGAACATGTTCCAGGATTCTTCAGACAGCATTGAGGAGTACACCACATCAGTCACCGGCTTCATCAATAAGTGCATCGATGATGTCGTCCCCACAGTGACCGTACGTACATACCCCAACCAGAAGCCATGGATTACAGGAAACATCCGCACTGAGCTAAAGGGTAGAGCTGCCGCTTTCAAGGAACGGGACTCTAACCCGGACGCTTATAAGAAATCCCGCTATGACCTCCGACGAACCATCAAACAGGCAAAGAGTCAATACAGGTCTAAGATTGAATCGTACTACACTGGCTCTGACGCTCGTCGGATGTGGCAGGGCTTGAAAACTATTACAGACTACAAAGGGAAGCACAGCCGCGAGCTGCCCAGTGACACAAGCCTACCAGACGAGCTAAACCACTTCTATGCTCGCTTTGAGGCAAGCAACACTGAAGCATGCATGAGAGCACCAGCTGTTCCGGATGACTATGTGATCACGCTCTCCGTAGCCGATGTGAGTAAGACTTTTAAGCAGGTCAACATTCACAAGGCCGCAGGGCCAGACAGATTACCAGGACGTGTACTCCGAGCATGTGCTGACCAACTGGCAAGTGTCTTCACTGACATTTTCAACATGTCCCTGACTGAGTCTGTAATACCAACATGTTTCAAGCAGACCACCATAGTCCCCGTGCCCAAGGACTCTAAGATAACCTGCCTAAATGACTACCGACCCGTAGCACTGACGTCTGTAGCCATGAAGTGCTTTGAAAGGCTGGTCATGGCTCACATCAACAGCATTATCCCAGAAACCCTAGACCCACTCCAATTTGCATACCGCCCCAACAGATCCACAGATGATGCAATCTCTATTGCACTCCACACTGCCCTTTCCCACCTGGACAAGAGGAACACCTACGTGAGAATGCTATTCATTGACTACAGCTCAGCATTCAACACCATAGTGCCCTCTAAGCTCATCACTAAGCTAAGGATCCTGGGACTAAACACCTCCCTCTGCAACTGGATCCTGGACTTCCTGACGGGCCGCCCCCAGGTGGTAAGGGTAGGTAACAACACATCTGCCACACTGATCCTCAACACGGGGGCCCCTCAGGGGTGCGTGCTCAGTCTCCTCCTGTACTCTCTGTTCACCCATGACTGCATGGCCAGGCACGACTCCAACACCATCATTAAGTTTGCTGACGACACAACAGTGGTAGGCCTGATCACCGACAACGATGAGACAGCCTATAGGGAGGAGGTCAGAGATCTGGCCGTGTGGTGCCAGGACAACAACCTCTCCCTCAACGTGACCAAGACAAAGGAGATGATTGTGGACTACAGGAAAAAAAAGAGGACTGAGCACGCCCCCATTCTCATCGACGGGGCTGTAGTGGAACAGGTTGAGAGCTTCAAGTTCCTTGGTGTCCACATCACCAACGAACTATCATGGTCCAAACACACCAAGACAGTCGTGAAGAGGGCACGACAAAGCCTATTCCCCCTCAGGAGACTAAAAAGATTTGGCATGGGTCCTCAGATCCTCAAAAAATTCTACAGCTGCACCATCGAGAGCATCCTGACTGGTTGCATCACCGCCTGGTATGGCAACTGCTTGGCCTCCGACCGCAAGGCACTACAGAGGGTATTGCGTACGGCCCAGTACATCACTGGGGCAAAGCTTCCTGCCATCCAGGACCTCTATACCAGGCGGTGTCAGAGGAAGGCCCTCAAAATTGTCAAAGACTCCAGCCACCCTAGTCATAGACTGTTCTCTCTGCTACCGCACGGCAAGCGGTACCGGAGTGCCAAGTCTAGGTCCAAAAGACTTCTTAACAGCTTCTACCTCCAAGCCATAAGACTCCTGAACAGCTAATCATGGCTACCCGGACTATTTGCACTGCCCCCCCACCCCATCCTTTTTACGCTGCTGCTACTCTGTTAAGTATTTATGCATAGTCACTTTAACTCTACCCACATGTACATATTACCTCAACTACCTCAACTAGCCGGTGCCCCCGCACATTGACTCTGCAACGGTACCCCCCTGTATATATAGCCTCCCTACTGTCACTTTATTTTACTTCTGCTCTTTTTTTTCTCAACACTTTTTTTTGTTGTTGTTGTTTCATTTTTTACTTTTTTTGTTTAAAATAAATGCACTGTTGGTTAAGGGCTGTAAGTAAGCATTTCACTGTAATGTCTGCACCTGTTGTATTCGGCGCATGTGACCAATAAAACTTGATTTGATTTGATTTGAAACAACATATTTGACAATAGAACTAACAACAGTTAACACATATGGAACCAAATAAGCACACCAATACAACACCAATTTAAAAACAATATTGTTTGCCTGTGTGTGGGGTGGGGGAGACAGAGACAAAGAGAGAGGGGAAGTTCAAATTGGGATTGGGTACAATCCTAGACCTATGATCAGGGGCAACTCTATTCGGGGTAAGGATGTTCAGAGGCGTTGAAACACACTATGGGACAGTTTGGGCAGGAGAGCATCCAGGAGAGAGAAGTCAGCGCAGCGCAGCTTCAGGTGTTCATCATGGGGCTCCGTAACAATCCTCCTCAGTTCTGATTTGTCTGCTCTTCTCACCCCTGGGACAAGCATAGAAAAATAAATGATAGAATGAGAGACAGAGAGCACCAGGGATGTTACTCTGTGGGTAAAAAGACAGGTGACAAGGGACATATCAAGCTGATGTTGTGTGTGTGTGTGTGTGTGTGTGTGTGTGTGAGTGTGTGTGTGTGTTTTCTGTGCCACCAAACATTTGCATACTGTAAAGTGAACAGGTTTAGCTAATACTGTAATATTATGGAACAATGTTGTTTAAATTAAACAAATGGTTAGCGCTGATGATGACGTATGTTGCGCAGCTGAGAGCCTAGTGAACCGAATCACACAGGGTTGTGACAGCTAAGGAGGACACTGTGTCCCTATGTTGTTGCCGTTCATGCTCTCCCCATTGAGTAGACTGTATCAAGGTGACATCTAGACACAAAACAACAAGCCTCAGTCTGTGTATGTCTATGTAGCTAAATGTGACATGTTCTGGGGGAATGTACTTTACATCTAATCTTTTGATCCTTTGATATATCCTTTGATATAGTCTAGATTACGCATATATCTGAGCAGGGCCATCTCCAGGCATAAGCGACATAAGCGGTTGCTTAGGATCCCCGGTACCTACATTTTTTTTTTTTGGGGGGGGGGGACTCAGTCGGGGCCTCAACTTACTGTTGAGAGTTAGAATAGTAGAATACACAAGGCGCAATTTCGAAATTTGGTTGTGCATCAACAGTTTTTCTCTTGTTATGTCAGTTACTGACAGTCACTCAATTAGACATGTCAGCTAACAATTTTTAGATTGGTAAGTTAGTCTAGCCAGCATTCTACACTTGTAGTAGGCCTAATAATGGCAGAATACTGACCAGGCACGCTGAAACCAAATCTTGCTTAGGGCCCCCAAAAGGCTAGGGCCGGCCTTGTATTTGAGTCTCAACAGGTGCTCCCTATTGAATGATGCATGATGCATGAGAGTGACTGGGATAAAGGAATCACCCCCTCAGAGAGAGGCAGCATGTGATCTGATCCCTTCCCATGGAGGGTTACCCAGCATCGCTGCTCTTTGATGTACGTAGCAGACTGGCGGTGTGTCTATTAGTCTGTGGAGCCGTCACACCATGGCCAACATAGCCTAGCCTGCTACAGTGTCAGCCAGAGGGCGAGGAGGAGGTGGAGGTTTTTATGCTTAAACCTCAATCAATATTTCTGTGGACATACACAAGGCCTGGCTTTGGCTGTCCACCCACACCAACCAGGTCTCCGGTCAGCTATAAGCAAGCTGCGGCTGAACACATAAAAAAGCGACATGATATTTGACATCTTAATTGTACAAGAAGCTCACAGACTGAAACCTGAGTAATGCCTCCTTTTTAAGTGGAAGTGAGCAGGCAGCACAGGAGAGTCACCCTTGTCCGTGTCCTTGTTCAACGGGGTAAACGTGGCCATTTCATTCACAAATCCAGTCAAAGGGACACTTTATCTGCTAATCCCCGAGGTTGCCATGACAATGGAGTTTCTCTGACCTCCATGTGTTGTTGTGTTTCCAGGGCAACGTTTGGGAGCAAGTGTTGCGTGTTCCCTTCATCCTGGAGATGATCAGTGCGGTTCCCTTTGTGATCACTGTGAGTCCAATCAAACGCATGCATTATGGAACACTGCTAGTGGAGTTATGCCTAGTGAGCAATTTGTTCTGTGATCGTGTTGTACAGTAGTTGTAACCCCCTACTGGGAATACATTTCACACAACATATAGGATGTTGCATGTCTGTGCTCAATAAGATACTCTAACCTATGTTGCTGCAAAATGCTTCTTCCCCCACTGGCTATTTTTCCCTTCAATCTCTCACTGAACTAACGAAAGATGTGGACATTTGATGAGGCACGATGATGAATAAATGCCGCTAGTACTCACCAAAACACAGACTAAATCTCTTTCTCCTTCAGGTGATTTTGCCGTCTCTCAGAAATCTGTTCATCCCTGTGTTTCTCAACTGCTGGCTGGCCAAACATGCCTTGGAGAACATGATAGTGAGAAAATACATGTTTATTGCTCAGTTTATGTCACCCCATCTCTCCATCTCACAACCGTTCTCTCTCTGCAGGTGTCCCTTTATCTCATCTCTTCCATTGTTTTAGCTTTATCTTAATTATACTTTTCTATGGGTGCCTATCTGTGTTTCTTTCAGATTAAATCTCTGCACCTCGTTCTCTTTATACCACAAGTTTTGACTCCCAATCATTCTTACAGATGTAAGTGCATTCGGAAAGCATTCAGACTCCTTGACTTTTTCCACATTTTGTTATGTTACAGCCGTATTCAAAAATTGATTAAATTGTTTTTTTCCTCATCAATCTACACACAATAACCCATAATGACAAAGCAAAAACAGGTTTCCAGACATTCTAGCAAATGTATTAAAAAAAAACAACTTAAATATCACATTTACATAAGTATTCAGACCCTTTACTCAGTACATTGTTGAAAAACCTTTTGCAGTGATTACAGCCACGAGTCTTCTTGGGTTTGACGTTACCAGCTTGGCACACCTGTATTTGGGGAGTTTCTCTCATTCTTCTCTGCAGATCCGCTCGAGCTTTGTCAGGTTGGATGGGGAGCATCGCTGCACAGCTATTTTCAGGTCTCTCCAGAGATGTTCGATCGGGTTCAAGTCCGGGCTCTGGCTGGGCCACTCAAGGACATTCAGAGACTTGTCCCAAAGCCACTCCTGCGTTGTCTTGGCTGTGTGCTTAGGATCGTTGTCCTGTTGGAAGGTGAACCTTTGCCCCAGTCTGAGGTCCTGAGCGCTCTGGAGCAGGTTTTCATCAAGGATCTCTCTGTACTTTGCTCCGTTCATCTTTCCCTCGACCCTGACTAGTCTCCAGTCCCTGCTGCTGAAAAACATCCCCACAGCATGAAGCTGCTACCACCATGCTTCACCATAGGGATGGTGCCAGGTTTCCTCCAGACATGATGCTTGGCATTCAGGCCAAAGAGTTTA